>NC_137053.1:18413641-18471141 GCF_032717465.1 Coenobita brevimanus | reverse complement strand
CTGTCACTAGGCAGAGAGGATGGAGGGATTGGGAGGGATTTTGTGAGTGCGTGTGTACCCTCGACTGATTGAGTGTCTCTGTATAGTCGTTTGATAGTTCCGACTCCCTTTGATTTTCTACTGTTGATGGGTGGCAGTTCTGATTATAATTCTTCCATGAATTCATTGTTTTAATCTATTCCATTCATATGACGGAATAAAATTATATTTTCTGTTCTCATAGTTCTCAGATCTAAGTCCATGTTAGCTTTTTTTTTTGCTAAATTTTCTGCTATATAGAAAATGGCAGATATTGGTATCGTACTTTCTGTAAAACTGATGTTTAACTGTATCATGCCCTTTATGGAATTTTGTTTGCCATCTGCTGCATATAAGTCTAAATCAGATTCCTCCAAGAAAGTTACTTTTTTCTTATTTCTAAAAATTCTCTCTAATTCCTCTTGTGTTATTAAATTCACTGGTGAACCTGTATCTAAGAATAATGAAATGATTTGATTTTCACATGACGCAGGTATTAAGATACACTCATTTCCAATCAAACCTCCTATGTTCACTTTAGATTTAGTTTAATTTATGGTTGGTTGGTTTTTTCGTGGCTTGCCCTTCCCCCGATTTAAACAAAGAAACAAATTTTCCAATTGTTTTACATTCTGAAGTCCCGTGTCCCGATGACCTGTGATGTCTACAGTATGGATCATATCCTTTTGCCTTTTGTTTGTCCTGTTTATTCTTATCATAACATTAATATTTTGTGTGACCAAGATTTGCACAATAATAACATAAGGTGGACCTCTCTCTCGAATGTGACCCTCGAGATGACTTTTCATTTTTAGCTTTTTCCTGGGCTCAATTTCTACTCGGACTACGTGAAAACTTTTGAGACAGTCAGTAGCCTGGTGTTCGGGACCGTTGTCTTGACGCCTGGGATTGCTTGGTTTATCTGTTTTCGGTCCGCGATCGATTTTGTTCTTTGCTACAAGTGTTCGTGGCTGCCACTGTGTCCATAAGTTTCATTCTGGTTGTATTGGGTTGTGAATCATTCACCCCTGCTTGGCTACAATTCATCTGTACCTCGTTAATAAAATCTAACAAACACATTCCTGGGGTGCAGGATTTGTTTTAGCTATCTTTAATACCCTATCAGGTAATTTACACAGTGCAGCTACATAACCAAGGATGTCTATGACATGCAATGGTGACACCTTCCCTTCAGTTGTTACCCTATTTGAGTTCTCTATAGTAGCTAACAGTGTTCTCTTAATTGTTGATACATCTGCTGTTATTTCACCTAAGACAGGATTTGTTGTATGTTCTCTCATGACATCAACAATCTTGTGTAAGTCTAGAATTATACCTGGCAAGAAATTTATACCTCCAGAAAATTTCTTCAGCAATTCTGTCTTATACGCATCATGTCTGAGCTCGTAAGAGTTTATCAGATCTGAGCAGGCCACCAGCTGGACATCTATGAGCCTACAAGCCTACAATTCTACGATCAAGTAACCACAAGCTAGTAATCAGTAAGAAGAACGAGTTACGATTGAGGAAAAACAAGCTCTACAATTAACTACAAGTAACAAGTCTACGAGACATCTCTATAATCTTCTACACGCACCTACAAGTCATGGCAGTCTTCATCCAACAACAAGTAACTCACAGTAAGAAGTGACCGAGAGTTAACTCACAATCCACAACCACAACAACCCTCACCTAACCCCACCCTTCTCTCCAACCGCCCTCCATCTCCACAACGCTGATGCAGGGGTGAACAAGTCAATACGATGCAGCAACTTTCAGAGCCCTCACTCACCACTCATCTTACTCATTGTTGCTCAGTCAAACATTGCTCATCGTTACTCATTTACTCTCCACAGCTATCAAAGGGAGAAGTCGACGTTGTGCGGTGCTGGTGTGCTGAGAACATGTTCTCACGTCAGTGAACCCTGATCTTTCACCACGACCCTGAAGTGACCCAGAGTGACATCATTCTACCTCTTGAGTAAGTGAATATACTTTTTACTTGTTATTCCCAGAGCTTAAACATAGTAACAAACACCACTTCATCAGTACAATACGTTACGTACACACACCTTCTTCACTTACTGGTATTAAGTCCATTTACTCATTACCATTACAACCAGTAACAATTATTACTATATATATATATATATATATATATATATATATATATATATATATATATATATATATATATTTATTTATTTATACTTTATATTCTCCATTTATTAATATTCATTTTACTTATCTGTACAGTTAACACATATATAGAATAAGTGTTTCATGACAACATTTCCTAGCACAATGACTTTTTTATTTTAGTGCTTAGTGCTATGACGGGAATATTTTCATTACCACCAAATTAATTGCCAAATGAAACAGCATCTTCACTACCAAATGCCGATTCGCAGTTAGTAGAACATCAAGAAATCATAACAAACACTTATTTCTCCACGAACTGAAGGAGACAAATACTGCACAGATCAGTGATGATGATGATACTTCAGTACCATCCTCAGATGTAGATAGTGAAGATTTTAGTTGTGCCCTACACACCCATGAAAACATTCTGACGAGGGTTCACAGGTCAGGAAGTAATTACCCAACTATCCCTTCCCATAACGACAAGGGATTTCAAGTGAATTTAACGAAACAAGTAAATAATATTGTAACGGAGGTAATTCCACATCCTCTCCCCATGTTTATGTTTATCATTAGGACAAAAACCTCATAAAATTCTCAGGCACAAAAAAGGATCGCATTGATGTCATGTCCTTTACCAGTCAGTGCGAGCAACTCTTTGTTAATAGGCACAACAGATGAAAATGAGAAAATAGCAATTTTTTCCTCATGGATTAACCAGGAAGTAGGCTAGTAGGCGTAGTTATTACGTTCGCGGCCACCAAAATAATATATCAGACTTTTACTTGATTTACATCGTAGTCGTAGCCGAGCTGTAGGTAATAGTGAGTAGATTTTGAGAGATAACCTCAGTTAACTTGTGGTCGATGATAGGAGAATTTAATGATGAGTCTGGGGTTGATAGCAATTTTATTCTTTTCACAAGGGAAAGCTCAAGATTAACACTGAGTGTATTACACAAGAGCGTTTATATGATAGTTAGCTTCTCGCAGCCAACAGTGCCTCTCTTTTTCTAGACCCCCTTCTCGCTCTCATTTCTCCAGCCTCCTAACTCCTTCTGACTTCTTCTCACTTCTATCTCATATAAGAGTTTCTGTTAAGTGGATTATACGGTTGTCGAATGTTCTAGAAGCCTGTGTGTATATATATATATATGTGTGTGTGTGTGTGTGTGTGTGTGTGTGTGTGTGTGTGTGTGTGTTAGCTTCCTGTCATACCTTGTTTGCTGGCATTCTTGAGAGAAAATTTTGCCAACACATTTCCTTCAGCATCTAGCATATGACTTTCATTTAACCTCTTGAATACCTATGTATGTTTTATGATATTGTAGAGTCCTGACGTATGGAAGTGTGGCGTGGACCTTCCTAGAGGGGAACAAGTCAAGAGTGAGGGCAGTGGAAATGAGGTACCTGAGAGGAGCATGTGGAGTGACATGGAGGGACAGGTTGACGAATGAAGAAGTGAAAGAACGATCTGGGGTGGATGTGGATGTGATTGAAAAAATTAGGAGAAATACACCGAGGTTGTCTGGGCATGTGGAGAGAATGGAGAATGAAAGACTAAGAGGGTGCATGTAGGTGAAGTGGAGGGAGGGAGAGGGAGGGGAAGACCGAGGATGAGGTGGAGGGATGGAGCTGAGAGGTATTTGAGGGAGGGGGGAGTGAGTTGGGGGGAGGGCAGTCTTATTATGGGTGACAGAGCGACTTGGAGGCGGCCACTCTTTGCGGGATTAGGGCGTCAGGCTATAGATAGATAGATAGATAAGACACAGAGAGGGAGTTGTGCTGTAAAGAATTTCAGAAGCAAAAACTTTAAGTTCAGATTTATTGTAATATATAGGTACTGTACACCTAGGATTGTAAACGTTCCTGTTTTTCAGGAATTTGGCAAACTAGCATATCATATTTTACATATTTTTAAACGCTGTCGTAATTGGTTTTGAAGCAAGTACTCCTGTTTGAAAGAATTCATCACAAGCCATCAAAAGAATTATTCAACAATGGGCCTAGTCTTGAGAGAAAAAAATATATGAGTGATAATGCACTCACATAACCATATTTTAAGTCAAATGTTTTCAGTATAGAAAACAAAAGTATCCTTTGAAAATCGTTGTTAAGAAGTAGGAATGGCAAAAGTGCACAGATAAGAGATGAACAACGCAAAGAAACAAGAGGGCATTCAGGCTGGGAGGAGATTTGGAGACTTGTACCCATTACTACATTCCACACTTTAGCCACAAACTTGTAGCTGGTGGAATGTAGTGATAGGTATAGGTCTCCAAATCTCCATTCATCCTGAATACTCTCTTGCATCTGTGCCTTTTTCATCTTTAACTGTGCACTTTTGCCATTACTATGTCTTAACAATCATTTTAGAAGAGAACTTTTGTTTTCTACCTTATGATTTTTCTGAGGAGGTATAATTATGCATGAAGAAATGTTGGATTTGGATTGTTTCAGGCACTGCATACTGAAAGACTATAACGTGGGTGCCTTCCCGTGAAAAGAAGTGGTTTGGTACGTTCTTTAACTGTAAGCGAGCTGTAGCTAACGAATATTGCGCAAATTGGCGTACCTACGGGTGGCCGCTTTACTATCCTTATCCTTGTCCTTCAGCATGTAGAATTTTGATCTCGTAGTAATTGTCTACTCTGTAACAAACAGCCTCGAAAGGACCATATGGTCTGTTGCTGTTTGCTTTCCTTTTTACTCTTTTGTACTCCTTTGTACCCTATATACAGCACGCCATTTTGAACCTGCACCATTCCTACTTACGGAGTGGCTACCGCACCCCGTGATGAGTATCAGTATCAAGGGTTGTGATAAATGTTTGCGCCACCTCATATCAAACCGCCCATGACAGATTACCATGCCTTCCCTGTGCAGGCAAATGTGCACAACATTTCCCTTATTCTAATCGTTTTTATTTTTGGGAAGGGGACTGAACCCAACCAAGAGTCATTGTGGGTCATGTTCTCCAAACAGTGCACTACATTTGACAATACATTGTACATGTACTAAGATAACAAAGCCATACCTGCCTTCATTTTACTCTTTCTGAGAATTTTTAATTTCGTGAGGGAGCTGATCGTCCGAAAGTCATAACTGAAAACTTCTTTAGTGTGGAAGAACTCCAGAATAACTAGAAGTCACTTGGGAAGTTTCAGTCAAATCGTTCCCCTATTACTTACCATTTTTGTTGGTGGTAGGAGGCTAACCTCCTCCCTTTCTGAGAATCATAGAGTCATGGATGGGTCATGCACCCCAAATATGGCCTTATGGAGGAGAGTCCATTGTACGTTACACAGATCGATCAACCAACAGACAACCAAAACAGCTCAGGAAGAGTGGAACCATGACGTAAACATACCAGTTCCTGGATGTTCCATCAGTTGCACATATTGGGGAATTATTGGGGCCTTTCCCTCCCTTGAATCGTCACTGATTGCTGCTGATGACTAGGGGATAATGTTTTAGTGGAACTTGTCAAAGTGATGTAAAGGGAGGGTTGAACCAGTACTGTGCCTTTGCTTGACCGGTTCGTGCGATTACATCGAACACTTTCCATCTGATTCCTAACAATATATATCTACTTAGTGTGGATTCACCAGATATTATAGTTCCCCTGATCAGTGAGATAAACAAACTACTTCGCCATGGCATGGCAGAATTCGTCGAGGAAGAAAAGGACAGTGAAACAACTGTTTCTACTCTCATATTTTAATAATTATTTCTGAGACACTGCTCTGGGTAGTTTACTGGAAAATACGAGTATTAATTGCATTCGGATATAGTAAGGTATATTTTCAGGTTTACCTCTGCATACTTTTCTTCCCGAACCCTCTCATGATCAAGAAAAGCATTACTATTACTTTCTTGCTATTTCCAGACTATTTATTTCTGCTAAGATACACCAACAGTATTATTAATGTCATCATTCACCCTCTCATAGTCCAAACGGTTGCTTTGTATTCCAGCTAATGAGTGATTATTATATTTAGCAGAGAGTCGTAGATTTTTATTTTTAGATTTTTATACCATTTGCATGTCTTACAATATATATTGAAGATAATACATGTTGCACTTTATTAGCGATGGGACTATTGTATCAGATTGAGAAAAAGTAAGAAGGATTCAGGGATAGTGATGATGCAAAAGATAAGGGAAAGAGAAAGGGAGGACGGCAATATGCCATGATGGTGGTGATGACGATGATGATATTGATGATGAAACGAAAGAAGTCATATATGAGAAAAACTCTTAGACAGCGAGAGGGCACACCTGCGAGGAATTAAGTATTTTCTCTCTATCATCGCCAGACCTTCGATGGCACTTTTAACTCACAGGCTGGGACAATATTACACCACGAGCCACTCGCGCTGATGGGGGTTTACCTCAGACATGATTATTTTCACACTGTCATATCTGTGCAACTAGACAACCCAGAACATTCAATTAAAGACCTTACTACTCACCAATCCTTCCTCTTGCCGATGCAAGTGTCGCTAGATCTTAGTTAGGGGTTCTTAACGGGCTTTATACATACCATTATGTTACGTCATTTAATCTTAATATTGTGTATATGTATATATCGTTTTGTGATGTGCTGTGTCGCACGAGGGACAGCAGGAGGCAGCAGGCGAGTACAGGAATGCTCTTTTTGGTGTTAGGGGTGGAATTACTATGGGGATGGGGTTCATGCATACATAAACAGTCGCGATGGCAGAAGTATTCTCTTTTTCTTTTGCAATGTGGTGTGGGTAGGCCTGTGGCTAAGGATGGTGCTGTGCGCCACGTGAGTGTTCATAAGTACGCAGTCTTGGTTAGACCATGTCTCATTTCGCGATGTTTCTAAGGACATGCAATGATATGTTTGTTACTTCATCATATTTTGCCCTCAGAGACACACCACATGTGTCATGAATGAATTTATTAAATATTATTATATTTATATTTTTAATCAATTAATTCGTTTATGTCATTTTTCTTCATTTGTCCTCAGTATGTAAAACAAAAACTGAAAGTGGAATGATGATTACGTACAGTGTGATTGCATAAGTGTTATGTGAATGGGTGGTACACAACGTCCACGTTGTATTCTGTGCAGTATCTTGTTCTCGAATACAAATTTGAGGCCATCAAAGGTTAAGGAACAATTTCAGACTAAACGTTGTTGCATGAAGAACGGCATCACAATACTGAAGGTCAAACAAGCTAGGTTTGACCATGCTGGCATGTTGTCCACATATGGATTATCCCTACCAGAGAAGCATTTGTTACTTGCCTCTTGTGAAATTGCATAACAGGTTGCCAAGCCAAAGATGTCCACACAACTGGCAAAGAACTGATTAAGCTATGTGCCATTGAAATGCCGAAGAATCTTCTTGATAAGGAGTAGTGAAAAACTACAGCAAGTACATTTATCAAACCACTGTGACCGATAACTGAATTATCAACAAGAGTCAGGATTATTCTGGAGCAGGTTATCGCTGACATATAGGCTAGTCAGTAAATATCAGCCTACGGACGGTTGAATCAACAGATGTATACTGTTGTCAGCTAATGGTAGCGATCACCTACATAAAGGACAAAGAAATGGAAGAAAATTTCTTTTCTGTCAGTCTTAGAAGACAACTACACAAACTATAGATGTATTCGGTATGATAAAGGAATTCTTCACAAAAAAACCAACTCCACTTCAGCATGATTCGTTCGACATGTACTAATGGAACACCAGCCATGCTGGGCAACGATTCAGGGTTCACTGCAACACTGACAAAAGTTATTTTGCCATGAAGTTTACTCACTATTTTTCTTTACAGGCACACGCATGTACTAAGAACCTGAGCAAGATTTTGGATGGTTCTGGGAAAGCTGTGAACATGATCCGAGGTCTTGCTTAGAATCATCGACTGTTTCAGTTGTTTTCTGAGGTAATGGGTCATGAAAATCACAGTGCTTTTGTGCCACACAGAAGTGAGGTGGCCGTTGCGTTGTAGTGTGCTATCTTATTTAAGTGAGCTGAAAGATGAAATTCAGGGTTTCTACATGGAAAGGGACAAATCCAGGCTGAATATTTCGGTGTCCCTTAGTTTGTTCAAATTATTGCATATTTGGCCGATTTATTCTCAGCACTCAATGAACTCAATTGCTCTACGCAGGGAAGGGGACTAACTACAGTAATTGTAAGCCAGAAGCAGATTGCATCCAAGGAAAATATCACTTTATGGATTAGACATGTAAAGAAGGAAAATTGAATAAATTTTCCATCTCCTGAGGGAATAGTCACAGCAGATATTTCCTTAGAACCTGAATTTATTTCAAATAATCTTAAGCATCTCTAGATGTTGCAAACTTCATTCAGTAGCTGCTTTTCATGTGGAGTACCGCAAGCTTTTGATAACTGGGATCTGGCATCCTTTACGGATGAATTTGGAGGATAATGATGGTGACAGTGACATGGACATCTCATCGGTTTAAAAAAGAATCATGCAATCCACCTGGAGTTGACTGAAAGCCATCTGGGGCACTTTCAGGCTCCCCAACTGGATGTGTATCCCATAATAAAAAAATAAAAAATGGCCTAGGCACGATAAACTTTTGCAGTTACTTAGTAACTGTGGTCAGACCCCTGTTGGTGGGAAAGTTGGAAATATATGAGTGGGACTCGTCAAAGCCTCAGTGAGTGGTCACTTTCCAATACGCCTCAAGTTGACCGTGATGTACTACTTTCGCTAATTTACTTTATCTTTCCCATTTTCTCATAGCCACTATTGGCCTTACATACAATTTCATTATCAATATCTATTTCCTCAAGACAGGTTGGAGCTTCCTTGGGTGCTCGTGCCATGGTAAATGGATCAGGAAGTGCATGAATTTCATCCTTAGTAGTTACTGTTACTTTGTTTCTGGCCTCAACCTAGAGAGAGGTGAGGAGAGATGATAGATAGCCTAATAATCCATAAAAACTGCGATTTGTTGCTCCTACAAGAAACTCCATGGAGTATTGTTAAAAATGTAATTCATATGAGGTATGTTGTATGCCTAGGGAGTTGACTCATATGAGGCAACTTGCATACCATGGGTGAACAGTTCAACCAACATCGATCCATATCAGATTTAGTTTTTTTCAGTTAACCCTGTCATGTGGCCGTAACCTATTCCCATTCCCTGTGACGTTAACTTAAGAAAGATTGTTTTATAAATTGAATATTTTTATCGATTCATTCGGGTAAACCCTTCCGTAAAGTTTAGTTTAAATTGGGTAAGTGTGTAAGTTTATCTTTCCATGTAACCTTGGCCTTTGATATAATGATTTAAAAAAGCTAAAAATCAACCCGTTGTCTGATCCTCAAGCCTTCCACTAAGTGTCATGCAGATCAGAGCAAAACTGTTTCATATTTTATTCCTAGTTGTCCTGTGACCATAACATTTAAATGACTGTTTCCAAAACTTGAACCGTTTGTTCATGTCTTACCGTCAAAGCTATTACCAAGCTCGTCTAAATCGGCCAAAAACAGCTTAAGTTAACCTTGCTAGTGTAAACTCTGACCTATTTCTTTAACCTTGACCTCTGACTCATTGTTCTCAAAAACAACAGAACAGTTCGATGGAAGACCATTAACTCTTCCATTAGGTTTGGCAAAAGTCAAATGAAAAATCTCTCTCTCTCTCTCTCTCTCTCTCTCTCTCTCTCTCTCACACACACACACACACACACACACACACACACATAGAAGGACAGACATACACATCGCAAGCGCTGATGTAAAGATAGTGAAAAAAATAGACACAGGAGTAAGAAAACACAAGAGCTTGAGTGAAGCAAGTAGATAAATTATTAACTAAATAAGATGAATAAATAAATTCAATAATAATTTTAAAAATTTAATAAATATTTACATATAGGAATTAAAGGAAAATACGATGCAAGGAAGGAAAATGCGAAAAAAAGGGAGTATGAGCAGAGGGAATAGAAGCAACAAAGATATCATTACACCCTTAAAGAAAACATGGGAGGGACGGAGAGAGAGGAAACAAGGAAGAAATCGTGCCATGACCCAAAATAATCAACCTTATATCCTGCCTCTTCTTTCCTTCATTCTTTCCTCTTCTTTCTGTGACAAGTCAATGGTTTCCTGTATACCATGAATCCATTTACTACGCTGGGTGGAAACCATATAACTAAATTATGGAGCCTGGTGGTTTAGTGGGCAATTATGCGCTCCAATCGGATTAAGTCGGTGCAGGATTACATCCATTGGGTGGTTGGGGTTTACTGCTCTCGCAATGCCACTCAAGGATGAGTGAGGCTGGTCACTCACATCTTAAATGTCAGGACCAACTTACTTAGCCCCGGGCTCCTGCTCTCCTCATGGGGCAACACAGGTTTAGATGATGAATGAATGAATGAATGAAAATTGTTCTGTGCTCCAGTACTGTGAACTTACTCCCCCGCCTGATAATAACGTTTCTGAGGAGTCGTTTGATTTTGTGAGGTATGACGAGATGGGGAGGGATGAGGAGGTAAGGATAAATGACGAGGGGGTAGAGAGAGTAGAGTGTCATTTAAAGAGTGAGGAAGGCAGCGGTAGATGAAGGTGGATATGAGGTATCTTGAGTGATGGGAAAGAAATATGAGAGTGTGGAGTGAGATATCATAATAGATTAGTTGAGAAGACGACTGATGAAGACTGGAGACGAAGGAAGAGGTGAGGTAAAGGGAGATGTGAAGAAAGAAGTCTGAGTATGTGAAATGAGAGATGAAGAAGGGTATGCAGTGAGGGGAAAATACTAGGTAAAGATGAGATGATGTAAGGTGAGTTGAAGGGTAAGAGGTGGACAGGAGTGAGGCAAGAAGTGGGAAGAGGAGAGTAGCGTGTGATGTGAGAGGTGTGGTGAGGAAATGAGATGACTGTCCGATAAGGAGAATATAAGCGACAGATCGAGATGAGAGAATAAGAGAGGATGTGAGGGGAAAAGAAAAGAAGAGAGGTTATAAGGTAAGGATGAATATAAATGAAAATGCATTGACTGCTAAGTACATTCATTGGTTCGTTCATTATTTTCTGGTTATCATCGTCACTATTATCACCAGTACTGTAACTAATAACAGCAACGCTATTTTCACCATTCCCATTATTGACATTATAGTCGTTATTATTGCTAAAAGCCCAACTTTCATCATCAGTTTCATTTTATAATTATTGTTATTCCGAAGTGGAACTTAGGTTAGATCATGCCCGTCTGTCCGTACGTCCGTTCCACGCTCTATTACAGAAACCATTTATTGGAATTTTCTCATATTTGTATGATTGTAGGAACATATAGAAGGTTGATGCCAGTCTTTTCGAAACTGAAAAAAAAAAAAACAAAATCCCAGAGCGCCGACTTATGACCAATTCTCTATTTTTGTTACTTGTAACTCTTTATATCTCCTTTATTTTTACATATAGGTTTACATGTTGTAACGAAGTGGAATACACTGTACTGTTGTCTCTCTGGGACTTGTTACTAACGACATTATCGTGTCCAATCGTCACAAACCTATTAAACATTACCAACACATTTGCCATCATCTCGGTCATAATAAACCACAACAATTATTTTGTCCTTTCAGCATCATAATGTTCATCTTCAAAAATAATCTCCATCATTGTCTTTTTCCTCATCGGTATCGCCATCGTCGTCATGATCATCATTATTTAGTATACATTAGCGCCATCTACATTGCATAGCTGATCAGCCATGCAATGAAGATATGGGAAAGAGTGGTGGAAGCTAGGCTGAGAAGAGAAGTGAGGATCTGCGAGGAGCAATTTGGTTTCATGCCAGGGAGAAGTACTATAGACGCTATATTTGCTTTGAGAATGGTGATGGAGAAGTACAGAGAAGGCCAGAAGGAGTTGCATTGCGTGTTTATAGACTTGGAGAAGGCTTATGATAAGGTACCGAGAGAGGAGCTGTGGTACTGTATGGGAAAGTCAGGAGTGGCAGAGAAGTACGTAAGGGTGGTGAAGGACATGTAGGATGATAGTGTAACAACAGTGAGATGTGCAGTAGGAATGATTGAGAGTTTCAAGGTGGAGGTGGGATTGCATCAAGGATCGACTTTGAGCCCCTTCTTGTTTGCAATGGTGATGGACAGATTGACAGATGAGGTTAAACAGAAGCCTCCGTGGACAATGATGTTTGCGGACGACATTGTGATATGTAGTGAGAGCCGGGAGGAAGCTGAGGCAGAGCTTGAGAGATGGAGATATGCACTGGAGAGAAGGGGAATGAAAGTAAGCAGAGCAAGACTCAGTACATGTGTGTAAATGAGAGAGATGACAGGGGAACCGTGAGGCTGCAAGATATAGAAGTGGCAACAATAGATGAATTCAAATACTTGGGGTCAACTGTACAAAGTAACGGAGAGTGTGGTAGAGAGGTAAAAAAGAGAGTGCAGGCTGGATGGAGTGGGTGGAGAAAGATGCCAGGAGTGATCTGTGACAGAAGGGTCTCTGCAGAAATGAAAGGGAAAGTTTATAAGATTGTATAGAGGCCAGCCATGTTGTACGGAATGGAGACAGTACCACTGACAAAAAGACAGGAAGCACAGTTGGAGGTAGCAGAATTGAAGATGTTGCGTTTTTCACTAGGAGTGACGAGGTTAGACAAAATTTGAAATTAACATATTAGAGGGACAGCGCACGTAAGTCAGTTTGGGAATAAAGCTTAGGCGAGACTGAGATGGTTTGGACATGTGCGGAGGAGGGATGAGGAGTATGTCGGAAGGAGGATGCTGGAATTGGAGTTACCAGGCAGGAGAAAGAGAGGAAGGCCAAATAGAAGGTTTATGGATGTAGAGATGGAGGACATGCGGGTGGTAGGTGTAAGAGAAGAAGATGCAGAAGACAGAGTAAGATGGAGACGGATGATCCGCTGTGGCGACCCCAAGGGGAGAGCCGAAAGGAGAAGAAGAAGAAGAAGAAGAGCGCCATCTACATTAGCAATGTTTCTCTTCCGATTTTCCCATTCTGTCAGCACAACAAATCACCTTACTTTAATATCTTCGTCTTGTATTTCTCTCTCTTCCCCCCCCCCCCCATCGCCCTCATTCCTATACCATAGTTTTATTTTTCCTTCACTTGTCCATATAAGCATTTTTTAACTTTTTACCTCCTCTTTCTAATCCTTTTTCCGACAATTCTTTCTCACAAATTTCCTCTACTCCTTTTTTCCTTTCCACATAATACTCTCTCTCTCTCTCTCTCTCTCTCTCTCTCTCCTTCTTCTTCTTCTTCTTCTTCTTCTTCCTCCTCCTCCTCTTCTTCTTCTTCTTCTTCTTTCTTTCTTTCTTTCTTTCTTTTTCTTCCCCTCTTCCGCTTTCCTCGTCCTCCTCCTTCTTGTTTCATCTTTTTCATCAAGACTTTTCTGGATTTTCGCCTTTTATCTGCCTGCCTCTCATTGCTTTCCTCCTTCCTGCCATACAGTTTCTGTTATGATGTAAAATTTGTGCCACCTTTTTCGGTACTGATCACAGACTTGTTGTTGCTGCTCAACAATAATCAAAACTGAGAAATTCTCAAGATGCCATAAAAAAAGGCTCCATTTTGAGAAACTCAGGGATGAGGAGTGTGCATGTGATTATGCAGTGGCAGTCTCGAATCGGTTTGAAGTGCTCAGTACTGTTGAGGATCCTGCTGAAAAATGGGGTACCTTTAAGCGTGCTACCCTGGCAGCAGCTGATGAGTGTATTGGGGACCACCCGCGATCATGAAGGGGATTCATCTTGTTGGGGATGCTGACTACAATTGAGGAAAGTCATGCTGCCACACTGGCTGGGGATTGGGAACAGCACAGACTTATGACTCGACGGGCACGAGTATCACTGAGAGGGGACAAGGAGAGGTATGTCAGGGAAATCGCTGAGGGGGTGGATATTGGCCGTTTTCATGCAAATGACCTTCGACCCGCCTAACGAGCTCTGAAGAAGCTCCATGCCAGACCCACCTCTCAGGTTAACTCCGTTCAGACAGCAGATGGGCGGCTCATGTCGGGGGCGAGTGGGTATAGAGCTCGTTGGGCTGAGTACTTTGAGCAGCTGTATATGGCTGAACCTCCCAGAGGAGAGCTTCCACTGCCTGATGTACAACCACTGACTGCTGTCCCACCAGTTGACAAAGCTGTGCCTCCTCTAGATGAAATCAAGTAGGCAGTGGCTAGGCTGAAAAGTGGTAGATTTGCTGGTGTTTGTAACATCCCAGCAGAAATGATCAATGCTGGGGGTGAGACCAGATCAGGGGGTTACATGTAGTCATAGAAGCCGTTTGGCAGACCTGTATCATTCCTTCTGACTGAACAAAGGGTATGGTCACCCCTATCTGGAAAGGAAAAGAATACCAGCATGAATGTAGTAACTACCATAGTTTTACGGTGCTCAGTGTGCCAGGCAAAGTTCTTGCTCACATTTTCTTGATGCATATCCAAGACCATTTGTTAAAGTTTCAGAGGCCTGAGCAATCAGGATTCACGCCCAAGAAGTGTACTGTTGACAGTATCCTAGCTCTTTGAGTTCTTGTGGAATGCCATCTTGAGTTTCGACAAGGTCTGCTAGCAACCTATGTGCATCTCAAGAGGGAATTTGACTCAGTCAGTCGGGAGGTACTATGGGAATTCCTTCGACTCCATGGGATCCCTGAAGGGATAATCGGACTGATTGCTGGCTTGTACTCAAACAATGAGAGTGCTGTCAAGTGTGAGGAGGGGGAACATCCAACTTTTCCCAGTAAGTTCTGGTGTCAGACAGAGATATGTCCTTGCCCCACACTTTTCAACACATTTATGGATTGGGTACTCG
This sequence comes from Coenobita brevimanus, assembly GCF_032717465.1. NCBI lineage: Eukaryota > Metazoa > Arthropoda > Malacostraca > Decapoda > Coenobitidae > Coenobita > Coenobita brevimanus. Next base: position 18,456,138 of record NC_137053.1, on the reverse strand, counting down.
ACTGGGCCATACGTTGAAGTCACTGTGGGGTATAATCTGGCACTTTTAGGGTTACTGACTTTGACTTCTGTGATGATGCAGTAATCATATAGAAGTCGCTGGAGACATTACTGAGTGCCCTCGAGGAATTTCATGAGAAAGCAAAGCCACTGGGATTAAAGGTCCCTTTGGCCAAGACCAAGGTCCAAGCATTAGGTGGCTTGTTGGGTGAAGCAGTTCATTCTGTCCAAGCATGTAAGGAGGATACAGAAGTCTCGGAAAGATTTACTAATCTTGGTAGCGTGGTCCATAACAACGATGTCACATTGGTCTGGCCTATGCAGTTATGGATTAATTCAGCTCGGGTATTTAGTGCTGTCATTATTTGTGTAGAAAGATGAAAGTTTGCATCTTCAAGGTGCTGGTGCTCCCTGTCTTACTTTATGGCTGTAAGACATGGACACCAAACAGTGACTTGAAGTAGTGAATTGACTCCTTTGGTACTAATTGTCCTTGCAGGACTAAGGTATATCCCTAGTACAACCGAGTGATTAACGAGTAACTACACCTTGGGACTGAATGGTGGCCTATTACCTACATAATACGCCACTGCCAACTCCAGCTATATGGGCAAGTGGCCCGCTTTCCTGAGGTCGTTCTTGTTCACAGGGTGGTCATTGAACAAGTTAACCTAGGGTGGAGGAGACCAAGTGGAAGGCCACGTAACTCATGGGTGGAGCAGGTCGATCACTCCTGTTGGAAGATACTTAGAGGAGGAAGAGTCACTGCCTGCAGGATTACACAGAGGGCCCCACATGGGATGAGTCAGAAAATGTGTAAGGCTATGCGTCCCACAGCTTTTGTCGCTTCTTGATTGATTCGATACATTTGTTGTAGCCCTACATGTCTATAGGAGGTACGGTGGTACAAGCCTTCTTGGACAGTACCATAAATGAATAAACAGTACGTACTGTACATGAATAACAAACATGATTTAGGCTACAGATTAATATCAGTGCTTTGCATGCACACATAAATTTGCATAACATTTCATCTCTCTCTCTCTCTCTCTCTCTCTCTCTATATATATATATATATATATATATATATATACACGCTCCTGACTGGGAATCGAACCCTAGACCTCTTAGACAGAAGTCAGGCACTGATACCACTCGACCACGGCGTGATAAAAGCTGTAATACTTAATTTTTTTGACGAACCAGGTAAATCCATTATGGAACGATATTTTTCAATCACAACACATTAGGATTATTTCACAGCACCACTCAACTCAGCAAGTGACAGAGCAAGTGACAACACGAGCGTCAGCATATGTTGGAGGGACACACTACACACTTGTGAACAATTATATTTATATACTCCTGACTGGGAATCGAACCCTAGTTGAGTTGTATCAGTGCCTGACTTTATATAAGAGGTCTAGGGTTCGATTCCCAGTCAAGAGTGTATAAACATATTTGTACACTCGCGTGTAATGTGTGTCTCTCCAACATATAATGACGCTCGTGTTTTGTCTGGGATAAATTGAAACTGCTTTTTCACTTGCCGAGTTGCGTGGGGCTGCGAAATAATCCTAATGTGTTGTGATTAAAATATATCCTCCCATAATGGATTTACCAGGTTCATAAAAAAAATCAGGTGTCAAAGGTCTCATCACGCTGTGGTCGAGTGGTATCAGTGCCTGACTTCTATCTAAGAAGTCTAAGGTTCGATTCCCAGTCAGGAGCGTATAAATATATATGTACACACATGTGTAATGTGTATCTCTCCAATACATATATATATATATATATATATACTGTCACGGGGTTTTGTAAATTTTAGAATACTAAAAAATAATATTGAATAATATTTTAAATGTTGCTTGAGAACAGGGACAAAGAATTGACTTGTGAAAATCAAGCAATGATTACTTTATGTGGCTTACTTCGCCGATTCTCTAAGGACGAGAATATATTTACTTTCTCAGTAGTACACAGCAGAGACTAATTACTCGCCAATGCTGTTTGTTAGTACTGCTAGCCTCTAGAGAAACTGACTCCACCCCTGACAATCAATAAATAATGCTATGAATGATAAACAGGTTCATGCTGATGCATTAACTCCAAGTTGGCACAATAGATTTAAGTTTTTAATAAAACGGACTGGCCTAAATACCAGTTATGAATAATACAAAGCACTGTACAAAATAGGAGCGGTAACTAAAATAAGCTTAATGTGGAGAAATAAAACATGAGTTTACATTCCATTAAGCTCAAGAGAAAAGAACTGTGGATTTATTAATTACAATGAAACAAATTTTACGGTACATGAGTCTCAAATGAATTCAAAATAAGGAGAACACACTCACTCACTCACTCAAAAACTAACTCTTAAGCCTAGGAAAACGAAAGAAAAAATACTGGTCAGTTAGGGGACTGAGCGGAATGAACTGGGCGTCGGTGCTAGGACGAACGCTGCAATACACTAGACCTCTACTCCAAATCACTGTCTAAGTGGAGATTCAGGAACTTGCTGGACAACGGCGGCACTGCTCCACTCTGGGCCCAATTGAACCTGCACTCACGACATCTTAATCCTGACTGAATTCAAATTGTGAGAGAGGGGCGAGTGCAGGCCGCGCTTGCTAACGGGACTCGGAATTAATGTGAGCGATACATGCCCACAACAATTCACTCAGCGAAAGTGCCAATGTTGCACACAAGGGCGATCACTTATGAAACAGTGAAAAATGTTCTGAAAACACTCCCAATCGGGTGAATATGGGGACGGTTAAACTGAGTGATACTTATTGGGATTCCACTAGAATTCGCGGTTTCCCACCAAAGTTCAGTGTCATGAGTTTGTTTAGATACAGAATCGCACCAATTCGTGACATTACTCCCTATCAAAATCATTTTTTTTTTCCTTCAGGAAAAAAAATTTTCTATATACATACATATAAATCCTAACTCAGTCACACTAGATTCACACTGTGGTGTGCGTGCTACCCTGCTACAGGAGAAAGTCACAGTCGCCAGTGAGCGAAAAAAAAAACCTTGTATTTACGTTAATAGAAGCAAGCTTGAGGAAAAAATCTCCATGACGATGGTGAAAAATCCTGTACTCAGGTCAAACTGAGTGAAAAAATCGCTACATTTACATTAACAACTAATTGTTATGTAGCGTGATGTATGTAATACACAGTGTAGGTGTGACAGTTGTGGTGTAACTGTACCTATGTGTAAATGATATAATACAAATTAATAGTAAAGGGATGACGAGGCAGAAGAGAAGAGGCGGCAGCATGCAACAGGGACGACCAGCTGATCTGCATGACAATGCTGCGCCCACCACCTGCACCTGTGAAAGGAATCAAGATGGAGCATCAAAAATGTCATTTCTCTCACTCTCTGCCTAGCAATCAGTACTTATGTTTATTATTAACTAGGAAGGTAGTCTTAGGATTCACAAATCTCTCAGGACCCTTGTAGTTTACTGGTTAACCTAGCATTAAACAGGAAACATGCCAGTTCTTGAATTGCTCAAATTTCTCAGAACGGGCAGTTTACTGGTTAACCTAACTCTACACGTACAATTAACATTAGGAAGCTGAGAATCCCTACGCAATCTCAGGCAGGTCACATTTTAACACCCACCGTGAGTGTGAACACTCATGTGGATAATGTGCATTCTCCGGGAATCCTATTGAGAGGCCCACAGCTCGAGATGTTCCACAAGGTAATTCAAACAAAGCCTCAAATTGTCCCTACAGGGTTCTCGAACGATTTCGGGTGTGGTTCAAATGGCACAGGAAGGACATGTCCCTGATTAGTGGTACACTGACACACATTGCAGGAATGCACAAAACTATCTATTTCCGGTCCCATCCCTGGCCAGAAAAAGTCAGCATGGATACGGCCCTGGGTTTTCCTTTTGCCCATGTGACCTCCTGAGGCTGAACAATGACCCCATTCTAAAACTGCTTGGCGGTACTTTGCGGGAACGACAAACTGCAGTTGAAACCCGCCCTGGGATGTTCGTGACTCACGGTGCAGCTGTCCTTGTATACGAAGGAACTTGGCTTGATCTCCCTGTGAATACTTTATCACTCTACCCTTTTGTTTTTTTCGCATGGAAGCAAGTGTCGGGTCACAATGTTGTTCTTGAACAACAACTTGGTTACACATCAGATCTTGCAGCGATTCAATGGTCACTGGGGTGACAGAGTTTGGAGCCTCAGCCATGGCTCTTGTTACTGCAGCCGAAGTCTGAGTAGCGTCATCTTCAGTGCAACTATACTTGGCACCGGGAATATTGCCTATGATAAGGTCAAATAAAGGTTCTGGCATGACAACTGCGAGTGTCATACCAGTGTAAAATGGAGATGCCACCTGGATATGTGCCTCAGGGAACAATGTCACTGATCCATCAATAAGGTTAGCCTGGATCTGTCGACCTGTGTACTCCTCAGGCCGAACTAGACTCTGCCTGAAAGAGCAACCTGAGGACCCATTGTCTCTCAGGACCTTCACAGGAATGTCTCCCACAAACCCTGGCTGAACAAGGAAGGCACTGACACCTGTGGGAGGGCCTGTGGAGGAAGCAGCCAGCCACTGATGAGGCTGCTGAATAAATGATGCGGCAAACATGGTGCCCTAAGAATTTGATGCATGAGGGGTCGTACTCACTGTCTGGGAAGACGGAGCATTGGCCTCCTGTGGAGGAGTGCTAACTGTCGCTGAGGGACTAGTGAACTGTGGGGAAGTACCCGCACTGCAAGGGACGACACCACCGTGCTGCTGCCATTGAGGAATGAAGGCTGTGTTCGCCTCCTGTCTCCGATACACTGGGGCTGATGCTGAAAAGGACAGTCCCAACGGTTGGTTGCATGGCTGATACTGCTGCTGGTTATGGTACTTGTTGTACCTCTTCCACTCAGGTTTCTGAGTATTTTGCCCCTGGTCCTTCCTCTGCGATTTTGGACCTTGGCCATTATTCTGAGAACGACCTTGTTACTGGGGTTCAGTCTGAGATGGTTTCCCAGATTTATCAGCTTTCCTGTTCCAGGTATGCTGCTTGCGAGTTTGATACCCGTATGCAGTGAAGAATGCATCAGCCTTCTCCACCATTTGGCTGGCATCCCTTACCTGGCAGATCTTCAGCTGAGCCATAAGATCAGCAGGCCACAACTTTCCTAGCTGTGTGTGCAGCATAAGTTCAATTATCCCCTCGTGCCTGGAAGGAGTTTCATCTTTCTCCATCCACTCATCTAAGTAAGAAGTAAGCCGGTCAAGAAACTGAATGGCAGTCTCTTTTTCCTGTAAACGCGCCCTCATAAACTGACTCTTGGCGTTGTAACTGTGAGACCGTACGCTTTGATGAGTGCGGCCTACGTTATCTCATACATGAGATTGTCTCCACGAATTCTGTGGAGAATATCGAGGGCAGGGCCCTCAAACAGGCGAAGAAACTGATGCCGCTTAGCTGCATCATCCAGCTGGTACAGTTGAGCCATGTCTTCAAAACAGGCTATGAATGGCTCGATTCGCTTGCCTTCCTTGTATGGAGGAAGCTTAATGTGTTTGGTGTCACCAGAACATGTGCAGGGAGAGCGCTCGTGGAGCTTGGGCCAGCTGCACCAGATGTGTCTGAAGCCAAGGAGTCTTGCTTGAGCTTCAACATCTCAAGTTCATGTTTTCCATGTGCTTCACGCTCGGCATGTTCATGTTCTCACTCTCTCTTGCTGTTCTCGCTCGTATTGACTTTCTCACTCGCGTTCTTCTTGCTCGAACTCGCGTTGTTCGCGCTCGTATTGACGTTCTCTCTCACGTTGTTCTAACTCGAGTTCGCGTTGTTTTTGTTCATGTTCGCGTTCTCTTTCGCGTTCCTCAAGCTGAATTCGACACTCTTCGTGAGCATCATTCTCACGTTGCTGCTCGTCGCTAAACCGAGAGAGAACACACTCTTTAAATTCTTTGGGGTTGGTAAGCCCCATATCTTTAGCTTCCTGTACATAGACGTCGGTAGACATGATGCTAACTCAGTCTGAGTAAACTAGAGACTAAGTACTGACTGCTATTTTGCAGAGAAATGCCAATAATCAAGAGTAAAGAATATAGGCACAGGTTAGTGGTGACCAGTTTTGTCTAGTTAAACTGGTAAAGAAAGAAAATTAAACGAACAACTGACTGTGAAAACTATTACTTAAAACTGATAGAACTGACTCAATAATCACCAGTAAACTAATGTCTATAGATTTTAACCCGCCCCGTCCCGTCGACGTATGGGTACGTTGCAACATTTTGCATTTGCCAGTCCTGACGACGTACTGGTACGTCGTGCAATCGCAAGGTCCCTAATTTGCACAATTTTCAATTTCGGCGTGTGATTTTTCGGACGTATACACGGGACACCTTCCTCTATTCCTCTACAAGATACCAAGCAGGTACAATGCCTTACACCACATAACCTCCCCCTCCCCATTGTCTCAGCAATTCACCTGTTACCAGTGACCTGGCCAATAAAGACATTCAGGGCCAGAGTGATTCCCAAATCGATGACAATGTGGAGGACAAAGTTTACAAAGCATTAGAGGAAGAAACAGTCAAAAATGATGATCAGGTAATATGGCAAAAGAAGGTCAGGAATGGTGATGAGTTAGTGAGTGAAACAATTCTTATAATGCCTAGATTACTGTTTGAAAACCAATATACTCTCGTACTACATATAAATTCGTACCAAATAAATAAATAAATACCGTTTATGAGTGGTGTGGAATAGTTATCCTCCCTTAGAACTTGTTTTCTTTGCAGCCAGCCTGATAGAAAACCCTGTAAGGTAAGGAGGTACTCCTACCTGTATCGAGTATTTTGAACCTCAGGTGAGCGATTTCTCTATGAATTTTCGATGTTTCTCACCCAAAGCAGAGGTTTTAGCCAAAAAAAAAAAAAAATGCTCGGGACTGGGTGGTGTCGGAGGTGCAAAAGTGCTCAGGACATGATGGGTTAATGATAAATACCTAAGTATGAGTGAGTGAGTATTATCTCATGAATAACTTTAGAGCTACGAGTTAATATCCTGGAATGAGATCGCCGGATGTCACAGGGTTTTGTAAATTTTAGAATATTTAAAATTAATATTGAATAAAATCTTAAATGTTGCTTGAGAACAGGGACAAAGAATTGACTTGTGAAAATCAAGCAATGATTACTTTATGCTGGCTTACATCGCTGATTCTCTAAGGACGAGAATATATTTACTTTCTCAGTAGTACACAGCAGAGACTAATTACTCACAAATGCTGTTTGTTAGTACTGCTAGCCTCTAGAGAAACTGACTCCACCCCTGACAATCAATAAATAATGCTATGAATGATAAATAGGTTCTTGCTGATGCATTAACTCCAAGTTGGCACGACGGATTTAAGTTTTTAATAAAACGGACTGGCCTAAGTACTAGTTATGAATAATACAAAGCGTTGTACAAATAAGGAGCGGTAACTAAAATAAGTTTAATGTGGAGAAATAAAACATAAGTTTACATTACATTAAGCTCAAGAGAAAAGAACTGTGAATTTTTTAATTACAATGAAACAAATTTTACGTGACATGAGTCTCAAATGAATTCAAAATAAGGAGAACACACTCACTCGCTCACTCAAAAGCTAAACTCTTAAGCCTAGGAAAAACGAAAGAAAAAATACTGGTCACTTAGGGGACTGAGCAGAATGAACTGGGCGTCGGTGCTAGGACGAACGCTGCAATACACTAGACCTCTAAACCAAATCACTAAGTGGAGATTCAGGAACTCGCTGGACAACGGCAGTGCTGCTCCACTCTGGGCCCAATCGAAGCTGGACTCATGGCGTCTTAATCCTGACTGAATTCAAATTGTGAGAGAGGGGCGAGTGCAGGCCGCGCTTGCTAACGGCACTCGGAATTAATGTGAGCGATACATGCCCACAACAATTCACTCAGTGAAGGCGCCAATGTCACGCACAAGGACGATCACTTATGAAACAGTGAAAAATGTTCTGAAAACACTCCCGATCGGGTGAATACGGGGACGGTTAAACTGAGTGATACTTATTGGGATTCCACTAGAATTCACGGTTTCCCACCAAAGTTCAATGTCACGAGTTTGTTTAGATACAGAATCGCGCCAATTCGTGACATATATATATATATATATATATATATATATCTATATATATATATATATATATATATATATATATATATATATATATATATATATATATATATATAATGTGACTGAGTCTGGACATAGGCTTCACAGCCTGTTCCTAAGACCCAGTAGACCTCCTGCATTCCATTCACTTTAACATGTCACCACTTCGGCACTAATTGTCTTTACTCAGTTCATGCTAGGACTGTCTCATTCATGACTAGTGTATTGTTATTAGCAGGGGTATTTTTACAATGTATTGGCGGGTCTTCTGGTAGATCAGTAAAGACTGCTTGACATAATTCAGATCCTTAAACTGTTCCTTGCCGCAGCTGGGATTCGAACCCAGGTCCATTTGGAAACATATCACCTCTCCCTATTCAGTCACCGCCTCCCCCAGCAGTTTCTTTCATTGTGATATTTTCATTTTCCAAGGTTGCAAGAAGAACATCTTTTACACAGAAAATCCCCATCCATGGTTTATCAGATTTTGTTTCCTCACTTGGACAGGGAAAATTGTGGGAAACCAACTTAGAAGCCACATTTGGAGGCTGGTGGGCGGGTGGGTGGGTTGGGGGAAGAAACGAGGTAAGGTGGGCGATAAGAGTACTCTGAGGTGCTGTGAAAGACATTCCCTCCATGTCACACCATAAGTATCTTTTCCGTCCCCTCTTGTCTTTCGTGTGATCCATGCCAATACCATTGCTAACCTTTCCATTAGCCCACTCACATCTCTCTTTATTCCATTTTCCTACAGTTGTACTTTGTCCACCAGCATCCCATTCCCAGTTCCCTCCCTTTTCAGTTGTAGAGAGGTGGCCTGCATTTCTAATGGCCCAGATTCGAATCCGGCTGGGACAGGGAACAGTATAACCCATTTGCTCCCAGTGTCCTTAACCCTACGTTAGTACCCTGGGGTGTTTGAACACCCCCCAAAAACTGTATGCTCACAATTCTGAGTTGGCAACAATGGCATTCCTCTCCTCTCCAGTACCTTCCTGAATATGTGAGGGATGGGACCACTGAGAGTTTCATACTCCTGCCCCTGGTCGTGTGAAGAATAGACGCGTTTTGTTCCTTTAGGGTACTAGGTTTTCCTCTATGGTTCTGTAATTACCTCATTATGTTTTTCTCACAATTTCATGTTTATTGGAACAATTTGCACTTACTTTGATGACATATAAATTTTTCTATTATTGTCTTGGTTTCTGAAAGCATTAACAACGTTTTTTTTTTTTTCAACACCAAGCAGCAACAGAATTAGTTTCATATCACAACATTGACATATTTCTCTAGCTATGATTTTAGTAAAGAGTCTGAAAATCAAACTTATTTGGGAGTTTGTATATTGTCTATGATGATTCTGAGGAAATAAAAAACCATATCACATATAATACTGTATTCCTCTATGTAATAAATGAGTGTTGGAACCAAATTTCAATTTTGTTTATGTTCGACCAATTTTTTTTTACACATATATTCTTAAATATCAGCTACAATGAAATTAACCTGTTCATGAGTAACTGGAGGAGTATATTCAAGAAGCAATATGAATATACTGTATTAGAAAAACTTGCAGCAATACAAGAATTTTGGGGGGTGGGTGGTTCAAACACCCCAGGGTACTAACGGTGTTCCAACACGCCAAGGAACTAATGCAGGGTTAAAATAGGACAGAACTGGGCATTTTTAAAATATGATAAAGAAGAGAACCCCGGGTTAGGGACCTATGAGCTGATAGGCATAAGGCGGTAAGGGTGCCTTTCCAGCAATATCCTGAGCACAGGAACTCTGGGAGCAACCGGGTTAAACACTGGTAAATCAACCAGTTTCTTAAATAATCCATTTGCTTCCAGTGTCCTCAAAACAGAACGTAACTGGGCATTTTCAAAATCTGATAAAGAAGGGAGCCCTTGGGTAGTAACCCATGAGCTTTGTGACTATGATCTGATAGGAGGACGGCTGTGAGCTTAGTACACTTCCATCAAAATCCTGCACACAGGAACACTAGGAGCTAATTAGTTAAGGATTTCAATGTCAGAAAGCACACTTTACTGATCTACCAGAAGACAGGCCAATATATTGTAAAAATACACATGTCCTATGAGACCCTCCTAACATGTGTTCAATATGGACAGCGGCTGCTAGCACAGAAGTGGTGACATATAGAGGTGTGTGGTATGTAGGAGAACAACTGGACCTTGGCTGGGAAGCCTATGCTCAGTGTTGAACACAATTCACACACACCTCGGCCAACTTTTTTCATTGCCACCGTTCATATTTGCCTCCTTTCCCATTTCCATCATCCCCCCGACAATCTAACGACAATTGTCTCTTTAATCCTTCAGCTTTCACTCATCTCTCATTACTACCCATCCCCCATCCCAGCTTTCTCCCATTCATAGTCTTTCGCATACTTCATTCATAATACCTACACTCTTACTCTTCTCAAATTCCTAACCTTCCTCAGTCTCATCTTTCCCCGTTTCCTACCTTGTCCACATATCCTTTCCCACCATTCTCCCATTATCATCATTTTCTCATTCCGAATCTTCTCTTGGTACCATCCTCGTCTCATTCCATTTCTTTGCCATATTACTTTCCTTTCATTACACAATTCTCATCCTTCTCCATTTCTCATGTCCCCAGGATTCATCTGTCACCTTCCAGTCCCACACTTCCTCGCAACTACTTCCTACCATTCTCCCATACTTGCACTCTTCCCAACCCCATTCATCCCTTGATCCAGCATTCCCATCCTATTTCCACAGATTTCCAATCCTGCCCCATCTATTCTTACCCTCCCCATCCATTCTCATTCTTTCTACTTTCTCAGTCATCACTATTGCCACTATTTTCTCCCATCCGACCTTTCATGTTTTTCCCTCAGTCCCAGTTGCTTCCATTCCCACACTTTGGCATCGGGTAGGGAAAGGGTAAGGGACGGATACGAGATAACTGTCTGTCCCTGAATACCCTCCGCAGCTGTTGTACCTTCGAGAGCACCCTTCCTTCCTTGCTGTAACAGTACAACTAAGTATTATATTGCCCTCCTTATCAGTAAAATATAGCGTGCGTCTCAACTGAGGTGAATTTATTGGCGGACTAGGACCACCCACAAACATTTTCACAACTCTTATACCTGGGAGCATATTTACATACACTTAAGGGGGAGATTACAAAGTTTGTTGTTGTCCACCATCAGAAAGCAGAGCGGTAATGTTTTTGCCTGCCTGTGTTTGTGTGTGTGTGTGTGTGTGTGTGTGTGTGTGTGTGTGTGTGTGTGTGTGTGTGTGTGTGTGTGTGTGTGTGTGTGTGTGTGTGTGTGTGTGTGTGTGTGTGTGTGTGTGTGTGTGTGTGTGTGTGTGTGTGTGTGTTCCCATATCAAGATATGGCCACAATCTTGGTCGAGTTCAATAAAGGGTACTCGAGGTCAAGGCCAAGGTCACCAAAATGACTGCCAAAGGTCAACTAGTTTTTATCTCCTGCATTTAGCACCATCGTTTCTCATGAACGACTTGAACTATCTACCTGAAACCTTCAGAGTATCAAGATATGGCCAAAATCTTGCATTGGCCAACAGCATATTCTAGAGAATGATTAGTTTTTGGTTCGCGAATGCTTTTCTTTCAGTTCTATAATGATTGATACGCACATAACCCATTACTTGCATAATTTAGATTTACAGTTACGAGAAGTTACAGTATGATCCGATAGGCGAAGGGCAGTGCGCTTAGCACTCTTCCATCAAAATCCCGTGCACATGAACCGTAGGAGCTAATGAGTTAAGGATTCGAATGTCAAAAATCACACATTACTGATCTACCAGAAGACCGGCCAAAATATTATTAAAATACACCAGTCCTCTGAGACCATCCTAGCATGTATTCAACATGGACAGTGGGTGCTAGCGCAGAAGTGGTGACATGTAGAGGTGTGTGGTATGTAGGAGAACAACTGGGCCTTGGCTGTGAAGCCAATCCTCAGCGTTGGGCACAATTCACACACACCTCGTTCACCTTTTTTCATTGCCACAGTTCATCTTCGCCCCCTTGCCCATTTACAACATCCCCCCCACAGTCAAACGACACTTGTCTCATTATTCCTTCAGCTCTCACTCATCTCCCATTAATACCCATCCCCCATCCCAGCTTTCTCCCATTCATAGTCTTCCGCATACTTCTCCCATAATACCTACACTCTTACTCTTCTCAAATTCCTAACCTTCCTCAGTCTCATCTTTCCCCGGTTCCTACCTTGTCCACATATCCTTTCCCACCATTCTCCCATTATCATCATTTTCTCATTCCTAACTTCTCTTGGTTCCATCCTCGTCTCATTCCAGTACTTTGCCATATTTCTTTCCTTTCGTTATACCATTCTCATCCTTTTCCCATTTTCATGTTCTCAGGATTCATCTGTCACCTTCCAGTCCTACACTTCCTCTCAACTACTTCCTACCATTCTCCCATACTTGTACTCTTCCCAACCCCATTCATCCTTTGATCCAGCATTCCCATCCTATTTCCACAGATTTCCAATCCTGCCCCATCCATTCTTACACTCCCCATCCATTCTCACTCATTCTACTTTATCAGTCATCACTATTGCCACTATTTTCTCCCATCCGACCTTTCATGTTTTTCCCTCAGTCCCAGTTGCTTCCATTCCCACACTTTGGCATCCGGTAGGGAAAGGGTATGGGACGGATACGAGATAACTGTCTGTCCCTGAATACCCTCCGCAGCTGTTGTACCTTCGAGAGCACCCTTCCTTCCTTGCTGTAACAGTACAACTAAGTATTATATTGCCCTCCTTATCAGTAAAATATAGCGTGCGTCTCAACTGAGGTGAATTTATTGGCGGACTAGGACCACCCACAAACATTTTCACAACTCTTATACAAGGGAGCATATTTACATACACTTAAGGGGGAGATTACAAAGTTTGTTGTTGTCCACCATCAGAAAGCAGAGCGGTAATGTTTTTGCCTGCCTGTGTTTGTGTGTGTGTGTGTGTGTGTGTGTGTGTGTGTGTGTGTGTGTGTGTGTGTGTGTGTGTGTGTGTGTGTCAGTTCCCATATCAAGATATGGCCACAATCTTGGTCGCGTTCGAAAATGGGCACTCGAGGTCAAGGTCAAGGTCACTAAAATGGCTGCCAAAGGTCAAGTAGTTTTTATCTCCTGCCTTTTGCACCATCGTATCTCATGAACTGCTTGAACTATCAACATGAAACCTTCAGGGTATCAATATATGGCCGAAATCAGGGATTGGCCAACAGCATATTCTGGCAGGTGATTAGCTTTCGGTTTGCGAATACTTTATTCAATTCTATAATGAATTATACGCACATAACCCATGACTTGCATAGTTTATACTTACAGTTACCAGAATTTACTGTAGTTGATTCGCTTATTCAACTTAATTAACAACAGTGTTAATGTATTTGGTGTAAGTATGACAACCCTCAGCAGGATTAATTCTTTTGCCGTTAATCTGAATACATTTGTAAATGATTTTTGGTATAGTCTGTTTGATTGACTATGCAGCCGAGATGCATGGGCCGAATTGGGTGTGTTTGATTCGCTGCTGCTGACTGGCCACCGATAATGTAAATCTACAGCTCTTCTTATTTTAGCACATATATTTATATTTGTAAACTGCTTGCAGTATAAGCAGCCAGTTTAAATATGGAATAATTTCCGAAGCTATAGAGGTTAAAATTGGCTTTAAAAGTTTACTGTTATCAAAGAAAATTAAAGTTGTTTATAAAGTTTTATAAAACGATGAGTGACGTTTGAAGTTAGTTATCCACCCACGATGTACAATGACGTCCGCATGTTGCACTGCATCCACTCACTGTGTACACATACGTCCGCATGTTGCACTGCATCCACTCACTGTTACGCCTACGTCCGCATGTTGCACTATAATATCCAATCAGGGTGTACACCCACGTCCACGTGTTGCACAATAATACATGCCTACATTTACTTCAATGACATCATCGGCGGCCAAGCAGCAGCCGCGCATCAAACACACCCTACTTTCCCCATACATCTCAGCTGCACAGGTCAATCAAATAGGCCTAGACGATAGTAATAGGGCATCCATCAGCTGAATTAATTTCTTCTGCCAATAACCTGAATTTATTTGCAAATTAGTCACTGACCTTGTAAAGAAAACATGTGGCTATTATTAAAACCTCTGGAGGCAAAGGATTTCCCTCACTTGAATAGCTGTAGACGTCTGGCGGTTTGAGAATCAAATCCGCACTGCCTTATCTGCCAGTGAATGGATTAATTATCACTAGTACAGGGAAAGTTAAGTGTGTCTATTGAAACACAAGAGAGGGTTTTGCACTCAAAGAGTGCAAAACCCTCGCCTGTGTCCATCAAATAGTTTAAGGATCAAGTATATGACTTTGGTCTATGACCTAGATCTGTAGGAAATTACTAACAAAATCTGCTTACAGTACTTCATTCTTAAGTAGCCCTTAATCCTTTCACGAACACTGAATCAAACCAAATCAGAAATGTTTAAACCGACTTTGACCAGTGACCTTGGAAAACTGACTTTGACCACTGATCTTAGACCTTGGCTGTTGACCTTGCTATATGAATATGACCTATGACCTATTTTTCTCATACACAATGTCACCCTCTTGTGCGATACTCAGCACATCTGTCAGGACTCCATATTATAATAATACAAATAATAATAGATAGGAACACAAATGAGTAGTCTTAAAGGTAATATGATATCAAAGTAGGTGTGGGAAAGGAAATGTGTTTGCAAATTTCAGTAAAGGAATGCCAGATGTGCACCGGAAACGCTACATACACACGGACACACAGGCTTCTAGAAACTTCACACATGTCCAATACACGTGGCACAAGCCCTCCTAGACAAGAAAGGAGGAATTAGACAGTCAGAAGGAGGCTAGTTACAGAGGGAAGAGGTTATAGAGAAAGGGAGAGAGAAGAGGGGTCTAGCGAGGCAGTCTGGTAGGTAACAGTGCGACTCTATACTTCACTCGTTTGTGAGAGACTTTAGTTAATCTTTTCAAGACAATAAAATTATAAATAGTCCCATACCCATCTTTACCTCACCTGTCATTGCATAACAAAGGGAAGTAAGATTATCAATTTACAAACCTACTCACGTATAACAACAGCTCCTCCACGAGTACAATATATGCATAACTGATCTACAAAACCCACTACAAGAAGTTACGAACTTAATACGAAGATACCACAAAATATGGTGGCAGCGAAAGTACAAACCTCGTCTATGCATCTACAGTGAACTTCTACAAAAGAGGCGACACGGTAACCAAGATCAGCTTCAGTTCTACAGTTGTTTCTACATTATCAAGAAACTACAATTCTACTATCAAGTTACCACAATCGAGTATACAGTAAGAAGAACGAGTTACGAGTGAGGAAAAACAAGCTGTACGATTAACTACAAGTAACAAGTCTACAAGACATCTCTATAATATTCTACATGCATTTACATGTAGCGGCAGTCTTCATCCCACAGCGAGTAAATCACAAGAAGAAAGAACCGAGAACACATCGAAAAAGAAAAACAAAACAAGCAAACGAAGAACAAGAAACGACTCACATCCACCTGATCCCACCCTCCTCCTCAACTGACCCCCACCTCCATCTCCATCACCACGCTGACACGAGTGAAGAGGTCATGATGACGGCAGCAAATACTAGAGCCCTCATTCACCACTCATCTTACTCATCCTTCTTCACTCAAGTTACTCATCACTACTCATTTACTCACCACAGCTACCAGAGTGTGGGAAGTCAGCGTTGCTGTGCTCGTTTGCCGAGACCACATCACGTCAGTCAAGGTGTGTATGACGCCACCACTCACACCATTCCCGCCACAGTAAAAATTAGTGAGTAACATACTGTACTTACTTCATTTATACAATACACAGTGATAGACATAGTGGTAGACAAAACATTTTGCACAAACACATAAAACGTGTTGTATAGTTACAACTTATGTACACATATCTACTTCAATTACCTCATTATTCATTCAGTAAATATTTGCACCAACAATAATTATTCTACACAGTATACAGTCATTCATTAATTATAGCATGCATTTACTACCAACGAATGTTACCATTTACAGTAAAATAAAATACGTGTTTCATACGTACAACTAGACATTATTACATCTACAAAGTAATAAATAAACTATACTATCACAGTTACTCATTGAGTGATTTAAAGAACTGTAATAAACATTTATAAACTGAAGCTACCTAGTGGAACCAGACAATGTAAATTACTAGCAAAACCAAGAAAAGAGAGAGAGAGAGAGAGAGAGAGAGAAAAAAAAAGGGCAACACAATGACATTAGCAAGAATGAACATCTTCCACACAATTGTGAGGACAAAGATTTTCACACACTGCTGACACATATATTGCCCACAATAGGTACAAATGAACAAGGTGAGTGTATATAGTTAATGTTGTATATAGTGTATACATACTTTTATATAAAATAACAAATTATGGGGCTATATAATATCATTTTCAAGAATATTTGTGCAATATAAACTATGCATTAAAAAAGGGTCCCAAGGATTAGCTAGCAATTATGCAACCTCGGACAACACCGAAAAAGCGTACACAAATTAAAAAAAAAAAAAAACTATAGAAAAATCGATCCATACAAGAATACAGTAAGAGCACATAAAAAAGAACCAAAAATAGGTGCAGCTGTTACTACAAATGCCACAACACAGCATAAACTCGTTCTATAATGAAACAAAGAGCAAGTTATTGTTTTTCGCGAGCCATGGTACTGCACATCATCACTATCATTGACCACAGCATGACTGGATTAGCTACTTACATAATCCACAGTACAGTTAATGGCTGCTATTGTGTTACTATTGTGTTATTATTTGCATGTGCACACAATTATGTTGCAACTTACAATGTAACAAACAATGTAACTGTACAGTATAACTACAGGTACTACAAATACCTACGTGGTCAGGACTGCAGTTACTACAATATTACTGCAGTTACTACAATCACCTAACGACAAAAGATTGCATTACTGCAATTATGTGACAGTTGCTAGAATTATGTAATTCAAATGATATGTAACAAATCCAATACCATACAATTTTGTTCAATAAAAATACAATATTGTAAGAATACAATTATGTAACAATTCATACAATGTTACTACAATTCTGTATTTCCAGAATCATTATTCAAGTTAGGTTAAATATTAGGCATTATTAAAGCAATAACTCCATATGTAATGTAATGACTTAGTATCACCACTACACAAGTATATGCGTATGTCTGTTATACATACACATTTTACAATAGTTTATACAATAATCTATAATCAGTTTTATTATAGTGTATTTGCTCATTATGTATACAATATGTATACAATGTATTATGTTTCTAGAATATTATTAGGTCAGTACAATATTGTCATGAATAGATTAGAGTGTATCACTGATGCATGCTGTCGTAGGTTCGTTAGCTGGCGTGACCGAGCGATGTAAGGACTCCATATTATAATAATACAAATCAAAATAGATAGGAACACAAATGTGTAGTTTTAAAGGTAACATGATGGTCAAGCTAGATGTGGGAAAGGAAATGTTTCTGCAAATTTCAGTAAAGGAATGCCAGATGTGCACCAGAGATGGTACATACACATAGACACACATGCTTTTAGAAACTTCACATATGTCCAGTACACGTGACACAAGCCCTCCTAGACAAGAAAGGAGGAATTAGGCAGTCAGAAGGAGGCTAGCTACAGGGGCGAGAAGTTGTAGAGAGAGGGAGAGAGAAGAGGGGTCTAGCGAGACAGTGTGGGAGGTATCAGCGGGACTCTACTCTATACTTCACTGGTGTGAGAGACTTTAGTTAATCTTTTCACGACAATAAAATTATAAATAGTCTCATACTCATCGTTACATCTCCTGTCATTGCATGACAAAGGGAACTAAGATTATCTACTTAAACCTACTCATGTATAACAACAGCTCATCCATGAGTACAATATATGCATAACTGATCTACAAAACTCACTACAAGAAGCTATGAAGTTACTACAAGACATCCACCACGTTTGATTCAAATCAAAACTGTTTTCGTTGACCTTGCCTAGTGAACTTGGCCTTTGGATTTGTCCTGTGACCTTGATTTTTGACTGATTGTTCTCAGAAATGAATCTATGTAATCTGACTTTAGGTTCTTTTTTTTTTTTTTTTCACAAAGTTTGGACAAAATCGCAAAAAATTTAACAGATCTCTCCCAGTGACCTCGACCATTCACACATTATTCTTGCGAGACCCTCAATCATTGACCGAGTTTTCTTTAAAATTGCACCAGTCTTTAAGTTATTTGGTTTCCACACACACACACACACACACACACACACACACACACACACACACACACACACACACACACACAGGCGCGAGGGCTCGCCGAAGCCAGATCTTGAACTGTGACCTTGAATATTGATTGACTGTTCTCAAAATGATGCCACTTCACTCATACATTAACTTCTACCCTCCATGTAATCTTAGTGTAAAATGGGTAAAAACTAGCACGGTTAGTTTGCCAGGCCAGCGTGTGACCTAGCGCTGTGACCTCAACCATTAAGATATTGCTAAAAATGTGGAGATATTCTCATGGTCTGATGATCCTAAAACCAGTTTGGTTAAAATCAGATGAAATCCATCCGAGCAATTGTGTTCACACACACACACACACACACACACACACACACACACACACACACACACACACACACATGTTGCTTTAACATAACACCCTCACTTGCTCCACGAGAGAGAGAGAGAGAGAGAGAGAGAGAGAGAGAGAGAGAGAGTATCACATATTATCGTTTCATCAGTTACCCACAATAACGTTGCAACCAGACACCTGCACATTCACAACTGTCACCTTTTGTTTAATTAAATTAAGAAGGAACCAAAGGCCAGGAGCCTGCAAGTTATTCCCTCCAAGAAAAAACAAAAACATGATAACAAAGAGCCATAGTCAAGATCGGTTCATTTGAGATACCTGAACACACTGCGTTTGAAAGACTGGAGATCATAGGCAGTAGGAAATACAGACAGCGGGAGACAGATCCAGAGCTGACCTGTTGCATACATGAACGACTGGCAATAACGGTTCTCTTGCATAAGAAAATTGGTCATGAAAGGGATGAGAGTTCGTTAGCAGACAGGTGCTACGCACTAGCCGTAGTGGTGGAAGGATGCAAGCAGACAGTTCAGAGGAGCAGTGACCATTGAAGCAGCGATAGAAAAGGAGATAAAGCGTAACAGTGCGGCGAAGAGACAGAGACTGAATGGAGCCTGTAAGAGAAGGATGATTAATGAAATGGAAAACCTTTGACTCCACTTTGTTGAGAAAAGCTGTTTGTGAGGATCCTCCCCACACATGAGAGTTGTACTCTACACAGGGACGAATAAAACCTATGTATAAAGTCAACGACTGTGCAGGGGTAAAGAAGGCACGGAGTCGGCTTAGCACACTTAATTTCTTGGATGCGGATTTTAAAAGAGAGGCAATTATCTTTCAAAAATACGCTATACACTACCTGTTTGTGTAATGGTGATAGTGTTGAATTTGTAGGTAATGAGTTAGTGACTAACTCATTGCCATCAACCACACACACACTGCTACTATTCACATTCAAACCCACTGTCACCATCCACACAATAAGCCACTAAAACCAACCACGCATACACACTGCCACTATTCACACACAAACCCATGTCACCAACCACACACTAAGCCACTAAAACCAACCATGCATACATTCACTGTCGCCACTACTCACACACACTTATGCCGGGAACCACACACACACACTCGCCGTGGCCTACCATGCACATACTAACTGCCACCAGCCACGAACACACTGACTGCCGCCATGACTTACATTGCTACCACCCACACACAAACCCACTGCCACCAACCACCTAAACACTCACTGTCACCAAGCACACGCACACACTGACTTGCACAACCCCACACTACCACCACCCACACACATACCCACTCCAAATCACCACTCCTAAACTCACTGTCAACATCCACGCATTTACTCACTGTTAGCATCCTCACAACCACCCACTGGCATCATCTATACACACACAAATCCACTACCCCTCACCACCCACACAACCACATTCACACGCCTTCCACATACTTCAACGACTGGCTGCTAAACACCACTACCGCAGAGCTACCCATCTGTAGCACTTCCTCGTTTATCCACTTTTTTCCAGTCACCAACTCAGTCATTGACTTCCGCACCACCACCAGCTTCACCATCTCAGTTGCCCACCAAATATTGTTTCTTACTTAGAGAGAGAGAGAGAGAGAGAGAGGACACCATTTCAGGTTGAAAACGCAGGTAACCTGGAAGATGATTAAGTGGACTCAGTCGGGCGATTTTGACAGAGCTGTTAGTAGGTCATGTGTATGTTTCCTTTGTAAGTCGTTGAGACACACACACACACACACACACACACACACACACACACACACAACAAACATGATTGACAATATTAATCGTATAATGCAAAACCCATGGTTCAAACATGCAACGTCATACAAGCACCGATGAAGGAGCACTAAAGGTACGATGGTGAGCTACACAGAAAAATAGGTAATTCATTCGTCGAAAGTGAAAGAAAACATGACTTTGACGTGCAAAATAGGTAGAGTAAAGGATCAAAGTATTTCCACTTCCTGGTATATAATTCGTACAGTCACTAGTCTTCGACACGGAAATGAAATGAAGAGAATCACAAATGAGTTGCATCTGAGGCAGCTACTGTGAAGCATCATAAGTCATCTGTAACTATAATGGATCGGCTAAGAGGATCGTTGTGACAATTAATTCGAGTGTTTGGCCTTCTCTAAGTGTTTATTTGCCATGAACTTTAAATTTCGTTCAAAAATACGGCAAAAATGCGGAAATTATTGATATTTTTTCTCATATTATGTATCTGTTCATACGAGTCTTTCGTGTTCTCTACGTACTTTTACATTTTTTTTTTTTTTTTTGTCCGCTTCGTCTGCTGCTTTTTTTTTTTTTTTTTTTTTTAAGCCAGCTTTATCATCACACCTCATCTATTGTAGCCTTTTCCTCTCCGTCTCTCTCTCTCTCTCTCTCTCTTTCTCTTGGTGGAGAGCTTATTTGGTGAAGGTAGTGGTGATGGGGTGACAGCGTTAGTCAGTGGCTGAATGGTTGACTGAAGATGCAGGTGGGTATGTGAGGTAGTACTGCGGATGGTCAGGTCTGTCGTAGAGGTTATGTGGATGACCAGTCGAAGTAATTGTATGATAGTGGCGGTTGTAGTGGTATGCTGCCTGGCTCTCACCTGAGAATCCCGGGTTCGATTCCCGGCATATCAGTAATTTCTCAGAAGGTTATAAGGAAAGTTGGAGGTGAGTGTGTGGGTAGCGGATGGTTGGCATTTATGTGTGGGTAATGGGAGTGAGAGTGTGGGTGGCGTGTTGGTGCTCTCATTGTGTGTGTGTGTGTGTGTGTGTGTGTGTGTGTGTGTGTGTGTGTGGCTGAGGGTTATGGCTGTGGAGATGGAAGACGAAAGGGGAATAATTGAACATGTCGAAGCGATTGTGTGGGTAGATAATATGGACAGAAGGTATGTACTGTAGTCATGAAGAAATATGTGAATAGGTGGTCGTGGTGCTGGTATTCGAGGAAGGAAGTGTCAGGGGTTGAGTGGATATGATGATGGTATCAGTTGTGTGGAAGACTTTGTTGGGTTGATAGGCGTAAGAACTGAGTCTTTGATGCATTAAAAACAAGATTACTTTTAACCACAATCAAAGGTGCATGTTACGTGTGCCATAGCCTCATCCCTTGTTTCTTGAAGTAACTGCTGAGATGGATGTTGCGAGAACCTAATGGAAAGGTGAAGGGTGGAATCATCAGCGTATAAGTGGATGGGGTTAGATGTACAGCTTTGAAAGTGATTGATGTATAAGAGGAAGAGAATTGGTGATTGGCCAGAGCCCTGAGGAACACCACTGTTGATAGATCTAGGAGAAGAACGGTGGCCGTCTACAAGAGCAGGTATAGAACGACCATAAAGGAAGCTATAGATGAAAGCATTGACAGAAAGATGCAGATCATAAGAGGACAGTTTGGAAAATAAAGTTTTATGACAGACTCGACCGAAAGCCTTTGAGATGTCAAGTGCAATGGCAAAGCTTTCGCCAAAGTCCCAAAAGGAGGATGACCAAGAGTCTGAAAGACAGGTGAGAAGATCACCAGTGGTGCGTCCCTGACGGAACCCATACTGACATTCAGAAAGAAGGTTGTGATAGGAAAGATGCTTTAAATTTTTTCTTTTAAGAATAGACTCAAAAACTTTTGAGACAGAATGTTAAAGAACTTGGGTGACAGAGAGTTGGGTATGGTCATCCTTCTTTGGGGCAGGTTGATTGAGAGCAAACTCCTAGCAAGAAGGAGAGGGTCAAGTTGATGGACAAATGCAAAAGAGTTTACCGAGGCAAGGAGTAAGCACAGGAGCACAGTTCTTGAGGACAGAAGGAGAGACCCCATCATGCCTGTATGCCTTGTTAGTATTGAGGCCACTGATGGCAGCTAATATATCAGCTGAAGAAATTTTAATGTCAGCCATGAGGAAATCAGAGGAGGGAAGTGACGGAGGAACAGCACCAGAATCATCTAAGGTGGAATTGAATGAGAAAGTCTGAGTGAAGAGATCTGCTTTATCAGTAGAAGGAATAGCTCCAGAGCCATCAGAGTAGAAAAGAGGAAGGAAGGATGATGAGGTAAAGTTGTTAGAGAGTTTTTTCGTAAGGTGCCAGAGGGAGCAGGAAGAATTCGAGTTGGAGAGTTGAACGGGTTTAGTACGGAAGAAATCATTTTTAGCAAAGCAGAGAACAAACTCAGCAAAATTCTGAGCAGAAACAGAAAAAAAGATGTGATTCAGGGGTGCGTTGGCTCTGCTACCTTTTATAGGTCCTCTACTTGTTGTGGACAGCATTAGAACAAGCGAGATTATTCGAAAGCTTTTTTGTATTAGTCAGAGGATATGAGAAAGGAATGTATGCTTCTAGACCCAAGAGAATGACCTCCGTAATATGCAAGGCACATTCAGATGACTCCCGGCCATGTAAGCAATAATCATTCCAGGGAAAATCAAGGAAGTACTGTACATCCTCAGGGCCTCCCAATCAGCAGCTCAAAAGTGCCACAACCGACGTTTCTTTTGAGGGTCAACAGGCCGTACTGGAGCAATAGAATAGGTTAAGGAAATGAGGTTGTGATTGGAGAAGCCCAATGGAGAGGAAAAATTACTAATGTAAGCAGAAGGATTAGCTGTAAGGAAGATGTCAAGTATGTTGGAACTCTCTCCTAGACGATCAGGGATACGGGTAGGGTGCTGTAAAAGCTGTACTACGTCATTAAGGATAGAAAAGATGTAGACTTGTTCACCAAGTGGGTTAGAGGAAGGAGAGGCGAGCCAAAGGTGGTGGTGAACATTGAAGTCTCCTAGAATGGAGAATTCACAGAACGGAGAAATGGATACGAAGTGTTGCATCGTAGAAGTAAGATAGTTGAAGAGTTTTCATAGTCAACAGAATCAGCAGATAAATATACAGCACAGATGTATTTAGTCATACATGCATACATATTTATAAATACATACATACATACATATATACAAGTATATATCACACCTTGGCAGTTTGCATGTTGAAACCAATCCAAGCAAATTTCCAAATATCATAGCCATATCTTTCTCTGTCTGCTTCTTTCTCTCACTCTATCTATGCGTTGCCATTACGATGTCCTGGATGTCCATGTGATATCCAACTAACCAAGAATGAGACCAGCCCACGTGCATTTTTGCTTGTTATCTGCCACGCCCTCTGTTTTTGCTCTCCACATGACCCAGAATATTGACCTATCTATTCCTCGGTAAAGGTTGCTAAACTTACGTTCCATGACTAATGTTATACACCATTTCTTCCGTCCTTAATTTGAAACAGGCTGGGTGCAACGAATATATAAATGTCTGTGACATGATAACTGTTTCTCTTTCATGTGGTTATCTAGTACACCAAAGTCCTTAGTCCCATTCGATTCTTCGATTGATATCATTGTCACAAGCGGGGTGTCTGAACTGCCTATGCCAGGTGTTCCGGATATTTTGAGGGTTATTCCAAGTTACTGTTTGTATTGTTATATTGTATTCTTAAGTACGCTATCTCTGATCTTTTATTACAGTGTCTCATCATCAGTGGATGCATAGATGGTGTATCTCATTGTATTTAATTCGTAAAATGTTTCGAATGATCCAAGTCTTATCACATGAAGACTTTGAAGCTATGATTGGGAATATATGATTGAATGAATCAAGGATCGACTTGCTGCTCCAGTGGTTCTTTGCTTTCCGCTGTTGAAGTGCTAGCCGAAAACGAGGTGTTTTCTCTGTGTGCCAGCGGGAGGCAACGAGAGACCTTGCGGCTGCCATTTTTTTGTACTTTATAGGAGCACAGATGTAAGTGTACTGTGTATTTAATTTCATGGATTACTTATATATTATAACTTTGTTATATTTGATAAGTGATATGCCAAAGGTTTGACATTACTGGTATATTTGAATTTAGTGAATCATATGGTTATAGGGCTGTATCTAGTTGGTTACAGTTGTACCTGTGTGTGTCTCTGCCTACTTTGCCTGTTTGGTCTTCATGTGAAGACAATAAAGGAGGAAGGATCAAGTCACAGCCTTTGCTACCCCTGTTTTGGATAATGGTAGCAACACCAGGTATAATATGTAATCCTCAAGTAATTCGATTTCTTCATTTTTTCAGAAATGCCACATCAGCTAGACGCTCTCAGAGATCTTTTGCTAAGCTTATGGTGAAGATTCCACCGTACTGTGATTGAGGTATACATGAGGATAGTGTATTGTGCTATGGTGGTTTCCAGATCTGTGATGATATTGGAAGTAGGTAACTGGGGATATTGCCTGCTGGCTTGGCTAAGCTTTCTTTACTCCTTGCCAGAGAGAGCAAACATCTTAACACACACACACACACACACACACACACACACACACACACACACACACAGATGCATCTCGCTCCCCTTCTCTATGAGCAACTCCTCACTCCTCTCCGTTTATTCTCAAGTTTTCTCCCACTCACTTCTTACTGAATGTCTCCTGTTTTTCTCATTTTCGTTTCTCACTCTTTCTCCGCCCCTAGTTTATCATTCCTCTCTATCACATCGCCTTTTGCCCTTTCTGTGTCCTCCTCTCACATTAATGAATTCAAGGGAACTCTCCTGAGTGTCCAATACTGTTCACGGTAAGATCAGCTTATTAATTCATCCTTTTGTCTGTAATACCTTAGTCAATAATCTGTTTCACTTCAGTTCAGTTCTCACCCATCCACTGTACTTTCCCTCTCTTTCAACCCGTTTCTTTATCTTGCAACGCCCTTTCCTCTTTGCCCACCTTCTTCTTCCTGATACTTCACCACCTGTTCCTTCTTACCACTTCCCAAGTAGAAAATTACCCCCCCCCCCCGACGGTATTTGACAGTCTGTCTACCAGCTATCGACCTCCTCTATATGCCCTCTTGATTACGTTAAAGTAATCCTTCCCATGGTCATTCTGATTCAGGTGACAGC
The DNA here is from genome assembly GCF_032717465.1 of Coenobita brevimanus. Taxonomy (NCBI): domain Eukaryota; kingdom Metazoa; phylum Arthropoda; class Malacostraca; order Decapoda; family Coenobitidae; genus Coenobita; species Coenobita brevimanus. Next base: position 18,430,206 of record NC_137053.1, on the reverse strand, counting down.
AACAACTAAGAAGTCAAAGTTTGGTTTCATAATGAATGAAGTATACTATGAACAGCATTAATTCACTGAAGCTTCCTATAGTATCTACTCCCATTAAAAAACCTTGTTGTTCACTCGCTGAGCAATGACCCAGATGTTTAGGTCTAATTATAGTTCATGGAGGGTGGTAGCGACAAAAACACATCCAGGCCCATCACAATCCGTTACTCCAAGCCACCCTTCCTCGGCACTGTACAGTACCTACACTTCCACCTCTTCAGTCTTTTGGAGATAAAACAAAAATAAAAATACGACTACGAACTCTTGTGCTTTTCACTGCTTGCGGTAAGGCAAACAGGCAAGTTCCCTTCTCCCCCCAGTCTCTGTTACGCCAAACAACATTAGCCTGTTTACCTTACCTGTGCCTCACCCCCGCCTCGTAATCATCCCGTAGTTATGGTATCTTTAAGGTCGACCAGAATTTCTGGGCCAAGTTTATAAAATACTGAGGCAGTTAAGTTAGTCTCCGCCTGTCTGTATTTTGTTGGGGGCTGTAACTTTAGGGCAATACTACTAACATGGCGCGCTTGGAGGAGGAGATTATGGAGAAGAGAGAGAGAAACAGGAATGAGGTAAGAGTAGACTGAGGAGCAGTTCGATGGAGAAAAGTGTGGAGATGAGAAGGAAAGAGTGAAGGAAACAGAAAATTGGAGAGAGCGTCGGAAGTGGGATAAGGAGTGAGGGTGATTAAAAACAGGAGAGGGATAGAAAGGAGGAAGGATAAGGTGGAGAGAAGGCAGAAGGAAAAAGGGTGAGGGAGAGAGAGAGAGAGAGAGAGAGAGAGAGAGAGAGAGAGAGAGAGAGAGAGAGAGAGAGAGAAGATAAGGCGAAAGTGTTCTGAGCAAGAATAAGATTAAGGGTGGCTGTGAAAGAGTAAAGGAAGAGGGAGAGGAGGTAAGAAAACATCCGTGAAAGTGCTGGAGAAGAGGCAAGGAATCGGAGAACGAAGGAGAGGGTGCAGAAAAGCCAAGCAAGGCAAACGAGAGCCGGGTAGGACAGCGATGGTTGTAAACAAAGTGGAAAAGAAGAGAGCAGGAAGTATGGATGTAAGGTGTGGAAGAAGAAAGACGTAGAAGAAGGAAGGAGAGAGAGAGAGAGAGAGAGAGAGAGAGAGAGAGAGAGAGAGAAAGAGAGACAGACAGAGAGACAGACAGAGAGACAGAGAGGCGGGAGGGAGAGAGAGACGGGAGGGAGAGACGTGTGGATAGAGAAAGATACATTAGAGATAGGACGAAACTTGTGAAAGGGAAGTACCATTAAATAAGGCTTTAAGAGAGAAAAAAGAAAAATGAGATTGCTAGACAACCTGTTTGGAAATGTATGAAATGGAAAGAAGTATGCAAGTAATAAAGAGGGGGAAGAGGAGAGGATAATAAAAAGGAATGTATAAGGATGGGTAAGGGGGGACGTTTGAATAGGGGAGGAAAAATGTGTAGGGAAGGAAGTAGGAAGGGTATATGGGGAACGAGAGGAAAAGAGAGAGGGAGTAAGGATAAGGGAAGAAGAAAACAAGATGGACAGAGTAGAGGATAGAAAGTAAAGCACTACTTTTCATGAAGAGTAGAGAAACTGTTGAAACACAACATTTCTGAGGTATTCCATAAGCTACCCACTACATTTAGTCGAGCTCCTTTTAGATGAGAATTGGACGACAGTGGACCGCCGGTAAGGTTGTCATCTTGCATTATTCGCAACTAAACTGTGACGATTTTGGCAATAACGGCTGAAGAGTCACACTATCATGACCATGAAAGAGGATACAAAAACCCACACTGGCAGACGAAAAAAGATATATTCCAAACAGTTTCGGCGACAGCTGTCGCCCTCTTCAGTGGATCTACAGAACAAGAGTGGTACATACAAATGCTGAGAAGCTGCTTAGATGCAGGTGAGGACATCTTTTCCCAACCACACCTGATGTGACCTCACCAGACTCTCCCTCTACTCTGTCCACGACCTGAGTGAGGGATTACAAGGTGCGGCAAGGACCTTGCCACTAATCCTCTCATCACTGGATCTACTTTATACATTCCTTCACTATGGTTAATTATTATATCTCACTATACATACAGCTTCCATTATCCTACGTTTCTTATAGTTACTACATTTGTACAATATTTGGTTAGAATTCCAGTTGATTCTATGGTCGTTTTCCGAACAGTGAACATACACTGCGTTATTTATGTTGCCTATCTTACAAGCATACTTGTGTTCCTGAATGCGAGTGTCCAAATCCCTTCCAGTTTCACCAATATAAACTAAAGCACAATCTTCACATGGAATTTTGTATACCCCTGCAGTTTCGTTACTAACGGGTTTTATTCTTTACTAGCATTAATCTTAAGGTGGAAGTATATCTAAATGCAATGTTTACATCCAAATCATGACTCACAGACTTCACCAAGCTAAGATTTGACACTTATTTTGCTGATTTTGTGATGTTGGTCTAGGTACAAAAAAGGCTTTTCTGGCTTTAAAATAAGCTTGCCTAATAAACCAACAGAGATATTTTAAACCTAAAAATATTTTCCATATCCATATCCAGATATTGAGGACTACTACTTCTGGGTGCTTTAAGGAACATAGAAGAAATAAGTAACATTTAGTGTCAGTTATTTCTTCTCCCATAAATAACGCAGTGAATGTTCACTGTTCGGAAAACGACCAAAGAATCGACTGGAATTCTAGCCAAATATTGAACAAATGTAGTAAATATAAGAAACGTAGGATAGTGGAAGCTGTATGTATAGTGAGATATAATAATTAACCATAGTGAAGGAATGTATAAAGTAGATCCAGTGATGAGAGGATTAGTGGCAAGGTCCTTGCCGCACCTTGTAATCCCTCACTCAGGTCGTGGACAGAGTAGAGGGAGAGTCTGGTGAGGTCACATCAGGTGTGGTTGGGAAAAGGTGTCCTCACCTGCATCTAAGCAGCTTCTCAGCATTTGTATGTATGGACTTTGATGGATGGTCGTGGAGAGCACGGACGTGTATTCGTTGTTCTCTCCTCTAGTGCAATAGGACTGCCTCACCGTCAATAGTTTTGTACATAGCCCAATAAAGTTAGGTTAGCTAGATCTAATTTTCCTCCCTGGCCTTAGTAGATATAGTAGGTGTCTATATCTAATTACTGAGATCGCCTTTGCTTACTCACCTCTGGAGTGTACCCCCCACTGATCGCTCTGGGGTGTGAGTTACACACAGGCGCGTCCTCCAGAGAGTGGTTTGAGAGGGTAATCTCAGATTAGGTGTGTGTTCCCCGGGCAATTTCTCCCTTGGTCGTTTTTCTCTCTTCCCACTTCCCCCTCACGGGGGAAGTGGTAACTATGGCGGACGCCACTGCTGCCTCCCCCCCCTTCAGGGGGGAAGGTAGTCCTGACCGACCCCCAACTGTCTCACGGACTGACTACCCCCAGATTGAACGGCCCCAGACACGTACCCGTCTTGACATTGATTTTAGAAACGCCGAGTTTGTACAGATCCATGCAGTTGGTCCCACTCCCCTGTCCAGCCTCAATCCCTTTATCATCAAGAAGGTGATTGATGGGTGTGCAGGTGAGGTGGAACAAGTGAAAAAACTTGCGAGTGGAGATCTTCTCGTTAAAACTAGGCATTCAAGTCAGGTAAAGGATTTGCTAAAACTGAGCAGGTTCCATTGTTATGATGTTCAGACCACGATCCCTCACTCCATGAATTCCTGCAAAGGTGTGATCACCTGCAGAGATCTTGTGGTCATGGAGGAGGAAGAGATCGTACAAGAACTTGCTCAGCAGGATGTTATAGAGGCACGTTTCATAACTAGATTCTCGGAAGGCAGGAAGATGAAGACCGCCACAGTTGTTCTAACGTTCGGCAAAGTTGCTTTACCTTCCAACATCAAAATTGGATATGAAATTCTTAACGTCAGACCATACATCCCGAACCCCTTGCGTTGCTTAAAATGCTAGATTTATGGGCATCATGAAAAGGCTTGTAGGGCTTCCCAGCCATTGTGTGGTAGGTGCGCGAATGTGGGACATTCTGCTGAACACTGTACATCTGAGACGGAGTGCTGCTTTCACTGCAAGGATGCTCACTCCACTTCCTCGAGGGCTTGTCCCAAGTGGAAGGAGGAGAAAGAGGTCTGCACAGTGAAGGCAACCGAGGGCATTTCCTTTTACGATGCAAGGAAGAAGGTGAAGGAGTTGCATGCAACTCCCAAGCCTAATATCTCCTATGCATCGGCGGTTGTGTCCCATCCCGTGATGTGCACCGTTGAAACACAGACTGACCTAACATTCGCTCCTCATGCCCCACGCCCTACCTCTCAGTCTAAGCCTCCTGTACGATCCAACTCTCTGACGGACATCCCTGTTGCCACTTCATACTCCCAGGCTGCCGCTGCTCCTTCGTAGTCAGTGCGGCCAAAATCGAAGCCCGACAAGTCTGACAAGATTAATTTAACCACCTTCACTAAACAGTCACGTCCTCATGTCCTTCCTGCTCCTAGTCCGGCGAGGGAGAGAAAGAATAGCTCTTCCTCGATGGAATCTGGGAGCCTCGTTATTGATGAAACTATGGAGATCTCCACAAATAAGCACCGGGATAGGTCCCCCGGTAGCCACTCGCCTGGTCGCGGGGGGCATAAAAAGACTAAGCACACTGGCCACCCTCGAAAATCTTAAACCGCCGCATTCACTATACTACAGTGGAATTGTAGAGGTATTGGGAATAAGTTACACAATATAGCAATCTTGCTTTCTATACACAGGCCAGACGTTGTTTGTTTACAGGAGACGCGCCTGGAGGATCACTCTGATCCTCCACAGTTCAAACACTAGAAGATATGAAGGTCACGGAGTTCCCATATACACACACAAATCACACCCACAAACGGAAGTGATTCTAAATTCTACTCTGGAAGCTGTCGCATGCAGAGTAAAATTTAATAACACGGATCTGTCTATTTGGTCTCTGTACTGTCCTCCACACGGTCCCATTGATAGTGATGCTTTAAATTCACTAGTTGAACATCTACCTGGAAATAAGTTAGTGTTGGGCGACTTTAACACCCATCACTATCAATGGGGTAGCTTGAGGATCGATGGTCGTGGGGAGCAAGTAGCCGACCTAATACTACAGTCCAACCTCTGTCTTCTGAACGATGGTAGAGTGACTCGTGTAGATGATCGTACTGATAACTTTTCGGCCATTGACTTATCTTTGGCCTCCCCTGTTATACATCAAGATCTCTCATGGGACCCTTACGACGACTCCTTGGGAAGTGATCATTTACCCATCTGTCTTTCTTATACATGCGACATCATTTCGGACCCTCCACCTCCAAAATTTAACTATAAGAAAGCAGACTGGGGATCCTTCTCAAGGATCGCCAATTTAGATATATCTGGGGAGACCATAGATGTTAAGGTCGAAAATATAACCCAATCCATATTACACGCAGCTGAGGCTGCTATTCCCAAGACTTCTACAGTTCATGCAAAGCATAGAGCACATTGGTGGATGCCAGGAGTTTTTCTCATGTAAGTAGCTCAGCCAATTATGATCCGCATTTTCAACATCATAAACGCATGGCTGAGCTACAGATATTAGACTTTGCCACAGAAGACGTAGACTCCCCGTACAACCAAGAGTTTACGCTAGATGAACTGCTCCTTGCCCTTAAATCCTGTAAAGACACCAGCCCTGGACCAGACACCATCACGTACGGTATGATCCAGCATCTTAATCAGGACAACCTGATTAAGATGTTAGCAATGTACAATGAGATTTGGGCGTCTCGAACGTTCCCAAACTCATGACACTTTGCGCACGTCATAACGATACCCAAAGAGGCTGGTCGTCTTATGAATCCCACTTCATTTCGTCCTATTGTGTTGACTTCTTGTCTATGTAAGGTCATGGAACGTATGGTTAACAATAGGCTTCTTTTTGTTTTAGAGTCGAAGAATTTGTTAAATGATCAACAATGTGGCTTCCGTAAATACAGAAGTTCACTAGATCATTTAATGAATTTGGAGCATTGTATTGCAGAGGCATTTGCCAATAAAGAATTCATGATAGGGGTGTTCTTGGACATCCATAAAGCCTATGACATGACCTGGTGACACGGTATACTAATGAAGCTCCATGCTTATGGTTTAAGAGGAAATTTGCCTATTTTTATTTAAAATTCCTTAAGGGACAGGACTTTCTCTGTCAAATTGCCCTGTAACGTAACATCGGATATATTTATCCAGGAAAACGGGGTGCCGCAGGGAAGTGTGCTTAGTCCTACTTTATTTAGTATTATGATCAATGATATTCTGTCATCAGCTCCCATCCCGAGGAATCTTAAATACTCGCTCTACTCTGACGATTGTGCAATATGGCACTCTTCCCGTAATGCACAATTTTCGGCTGGGCGGATTCAAGCAGCCCTTGACTCCGTCCACCAATGGGCCTTGCAGTGGGGATTTAAGTTTTCCGTCCGTAAGTGTGCCGCTATAGTCTTCACTAATTGTAACGTACCTAATTTGTGCTTAACTTTGGATAATCAGGCGGTACCTTTTCAAAATTCTGTAAAATTTTTAGGAATACATTTTGATCGTAGAATGAATTTTAAACTTCACGTTAATACTTTGCTTGCTTGTTGTGATAAACCGTTAAATGTCCTCAAGTACCTAGCGGGTACTACATGGGGTGCCGACAGAAAATCTTTATTAATGGTGTATAAGTCCCTTATTCGATCGAAGCTAGACTATGGCGCACAGGTGTATGGCTCGGCATCTGATGCCACGCTGAAAGGATTGGATGTGTTGCAGAATAAATGTTTGCGAATGTGTCTTGGAGCTGTCCGGTGTACCCATGTGGCTCGTATGGAAGTGGAGGCGAATGTGCCTCCCCTCCGTATTCGCCGTGACCACCTGGCCTTGTCCTACGGCGTAAGGACATTAAGGAAAAGTAATATCGGCAATGTGGCCTGTACCCCCCTGCATCAATACCACCACCTTCTGCGGGGGGTGCGTCGGCCACTTGCCGCTCGCCTCCACTTACTGACTCAGGAGCTTGATGTGGACCCCAGTGACTGTGACAAGGTGGTGCTTAAAAATATAGCGCCTTGGGAGCCACCCGGCTTTACAGTCGATGTTACATGGCTCCCAGCACCAAAGGCCAAGGCGCCGGAGGCGGAGGTCCACCACTTGTTTCATAACATCATTGTTCGTCACTTGGGGTCCCATCAATTGTACACCGACGGCTCCAAGTCGAGTGAATGTGTGGGTGCAAGTGTGTGGTCGACTGAATGTGCCCTCAGGTATCAGTTGCCGACTCATACATCTGTGTTTACTTCAGAACTTTTTGCTATTGACAAAGCCATAGACTATGCTCTCAATTCTAGGCATGACTCATTAGTCCTATTTTCAGATTCAAAATCAGCCCTTCAGGCAATTGCATCTTGCACTACGGACTCTCATGAGATCCAGGGCCGCATCGTTAATAAGTCGCATTCATGCAACAAGTCATTCACGCTGATCTGGGTGCCTGGTCATTGTCGTATCTACGGCAATGAGCAGGCTGACTTACTTGCAAAGTCGGCTGTAGAGCTCGAGGAGACTTGGGACGTTCCTCGTGATCTACGGTCGAGTCTATCTCTCGGAATGAAATCAATAAATCTTCTGTGGCAAGGTCAGTGGACCAGACTAAATATTCCAACTTGTAAGCCGTACCTGGGCGACTGGGACACTGCCAACCGTCCCAGTCGCCTAGAAGAAAAAGTGTTGGCACGGTTACGGCTTAATGCCACCATTTTAACCCACATAAAACCATATATGGAAAGACGCTTCCCACCGCACTGTGACATCTGTAATGCGGTGTTATCTATCAGTCATATCATCCTGCGCTGTCGGCGATTTATTCGTGAACGTGCTTCACTTATAAATTACTGCGGCGCAGTAGACGTCCCCTTCACCCTTTCCACCATCCTGGGTGATGAGGACATTGTTATGACTGATAAATTAATGGCTTTCTTGAGAGAGACCAGACTGATCAGAGTGATGTGACTTTTTTACTGTGTGGTTATGGTTTTTATGAACAGTAAATATGTATATATTGTAATATTAATTAGGGTTGACAGTTGACATATTTTAAATAGTTCCTCCTCCCACCGATCTATTTCTAATATAGATGTCCCCTACATTAAGCCAAGTTCCTCGCCTGACAGTCACCAGCTGATGAGTGCAAGTGTGCAATATAGGAAGGTATTGGGCACTTGCAGTCGATGGTGGTCTGCTGGGCGAGGTTCTTCACTTTTTGTACAAATTATGTAAATACATTATATTATCTTGCTTAAGTTATTCTAATTAGGGCCGACAGCTGACGTATATGGCAATGTTCCCGACTCGTCTGGTTCCCTTTCATATATTGATGTCCCCTATATTAGGTTGTGCCTCGACTGACAGTCACCAGGTGATCAGTGCAGGTATGTCATGTAGAAAGGCATTACATATCTGCAGTCGATGGTGTTCTGTTAGTCGAGGTATTTTTACCATTAGTGTAGGTCTAGCTATTTGTCTCTGTAGGATTTAGTATAGGTTGGCGATTTGTCTGTTAGGTGTTTAGTTTTAGGGTCTTTAGATTAGATTTTCTTTATAATATAAGGTATAAAAAATGTAAAACCAAGAAAAATTTAAAAAAATAAAAATACAAAAAAATAAATTAATAAGATTAAAATTATTATATATATATGTACGTTTGCATGAAAGTGTGTCTGTATGTATGCATGGAAGTGTGTGTGTGTGTGTGTGTGTGTGTGTGTGTGTGTGTGTGTGTGTGTATGTATGTATGTATATATATGTGTTTGTATATATATGTATATATTTTTAAATGTATATACATATATATATATATATATATATATATATATATATATATATATATATATATATATATATATATATATATATATATATATATATATATATATATATATATATATATATATATATATATATATATATATATATATATATATATATATGGCCTTAATAACCAGGGCCTTTGGCCCCAATGGTCGATAGGCCGGGGAAAAAAAAAAAAATGTATGTACACACTTGGTCTGCAGATCCACTGAAGAGGGCGACAGCTGTCGCCGAAACTGTTTGGAATATATCTTTTTTCGTCTGCCAGTGTGGGTTTTTGTATCCTATATTGACAATAAGTTGGTATTGGTAAATAAGCAATTTGAATTTGCACTACCCTTAAAGTTGCCACTGAATATGTCAGCGTTTGTGTTGCTTATAATTATAGCAACGTCTCATCATTCGTGGTGTAGCAATGTATTCGAGTGAATATGATTAACTCTTTCTCTCTCTCTGCTTATATATATATATATATATATATATATATATATATATATATATATATATATATATATATATATATATATATATATATATCATCATCATCAGCCGTTGAGGTCCACTGCAGGACCGGCCTATCCCAACCGAAGCAGGGACGGTACAGCCAATGTATCTCTACACAGTGGCTTAGGCTGTCTGGTAGAGGCTGTATGTAGGGTGAGAAGTGCTTGTGAGTGTGATTGTAGTGGCTTCGGATGTGTGTGTAGTCTGTGAACCAAGTGTAATCGGCCCGCCTTAAGCCGATTGGGTGCAAGCATACTAGTATGCGACACTGGTTCAACCACAGCACCCTTTGTGTCCGCCAAAGTAGCAAGAGTCTTGGTGAACGCTTCCCAAAGCTTTTACAACTCTGGCGGGAGGCGATTCCGCGCTCACCAGCGTGCGAAACGCACACTCTATCACTGTACCAAAGAGGTTATATATATATATATATATATATATATATATATATATATATATATATATATATATATATATATATATATATATATATATATATATATAATATATAATGGCTGCCCTCCCTCAACCCTCCCCCCTTCATATTTCTCTCCACTCCATCCCTCCATCTTATCCTTGATCTCCCCCTCCCCCTCTCCCTCTTCACCTCATTTACATGCACTCTTCTACTGCGTTTCTCATTTTCCATCCTCTCCGCATGACCAAACCATCTCAGAGAATTTTCCTTAAAACTTTCAGTCAAATCAACATCAATTCCCCAAAGCTCCTTTACTTCCTTATTTGTCTCTTTGTCTCACTAGCACCACATACCCCTTTCAGACAACTCGTGTCCACTGCTCTCACTCTTTTTACTTCAGTGTTCATTTCTCTTTTTATTATCACTGTTTCAGTGTACCACCAACTTTTCTCACCTGTTGTACCCTTTCAAACACTTCGTCCTCTAAACCTCCATCTTTACTCATCACACTACCTTAGTTCCTGAATTCACTCAAATTATCATTTATCTCACCAGTCAGACTCACTGTACAATCTGTGACTTTATTTCTCTCAACGCCCATAGCTTTCTTTGAATGCATTTTCACTTTCTGATTCCGTTTCTTTCATACACTGCCAGACTCATTACCAAGCCTTGAAGATCCCAATCACTTTCAGTTAACAATGCAGGATCATCAACAAACCACACTGTAGAAAGTTCTCAGGCCCTACCCTCTCCCATCAGGGACACTCCAGCGTTGACTGCCATGCCTTGTATATTTCTGATGATAACTCCATCCATGTACAAATTTAACAACCACGGAGACATGACACATTCCTGTTTCAGTTAAGAAAATAAAGAAAAGAAAAGACTTAGTTCACTGTCTACACTCCTCCAAACCCTCATTATTACTCCTAGCACTGTTCAGTAATTTCCCTTCCACTCCATATATTTTTCATGTCATTCATGTTCCTCATCTATCTGGACTGTCACAGGCATTCTACAAATTCATGAATGTAACAAACAGCTTCTTCATCTTTTCTAAATACGTTTCCATTAAGCAACTTAGGACGAATATCTGATCTACACGAGCTCTTTCCTTCCTAAAGCCTCATTATTCTTCTCCCACTGATTGCTTTCAGTTATTAACGATTACAGTGGATTTCTGATTACTTGTCTTCTGATATACGAGTATATGTTTATATCTAACCAGGTGAACTTAATCTTGTAATGAAGAAACCTATTTGGAATTTTATTTCACTATCCACTCATTTCCTGTGAATAATATTAATTGTGCACTGACACTAAATGGCAGAAACGAGCCAGTATTAAACACCAATAAAATAACTGTTGTCAGGCGATGTTTGTTGTGCCTGGCACCACTTCCTAGTTACTTGTCCATGGTAAGTAATAATGCTGTACATAGCAGTAATATAAGGAATTCAAGGAAGATATTAGTTTTGCAAGGCAAAGATTCCTCATACTTGAGATAGTCTGTTTTAAAGCTTAATCCGAAAATAATTAGTGATTATGGCAACACCCAGCATTGGCCATTAGCTTGGTCTAGTGCAGGGGTCTTAAACTTTTTTCCTGTCCACATCCCAAGTGGATTGTCCATGGTGTCCCCATACCCCTTTGCCAGACTGTCGAAATCATCATCATCTTCAGTCCCATTAGGTACCAGTGTGACTTCAAAAGATGCCAATAGCTTGGTTTGATTTTACAAGTGGATAACTAGTAACAAAAAAACAGAAAGTCATTAGGATTTAACCCTATTTATTTCATTGCGGAATAATGGCAAATGATATTTTCATTTTTCTTATACTTAGTCAGAAAATGAGTCCCATTCCCCCAGGTTTCTGTCCCCATACCCACAACGGGCAAGGATATCATCAGGTAAGAACCCCTGGTCTAGTGTATAATTAGCTACTGATTATCCACTTTAAATGCGAAGATGTTTGACAAGGCAGCTGCTCTGACGGGGAAGTACTGCTGACGCCTGCTAGTATGAGACTTTGGGTCCTCCAGCAGAAGGTTATGTTCAATGTTTACATCCTACTGAGCTCATCTCTCTTCCAGAGGACCAGGGGGGCGCGGTAGCACAGTGGTAGCGCGCTGGACTCGTAATCGGGGGATTGCGAGTTCGAGCCTCGCCCGGGCTGCCGTGCTGGGAGTGGTAGCTCGCTCCTGTAACCCTAGCGGGGCTATATAGTCCAATACAGGGCTTAGCTCGGGGGAACTCCATTTCTCCCATTTTCTTCCAGAGGACCCTGAATCCCTCCATGTGTGGTACATGATACACTTATGCCTTACATTGTGAACTCAGGGTACTAACTTTTCTCTGATGTTCTAAAGTGTCCAATTGATACCTCTCCACTCCTTGAGGTTGATGTTGTCATTGGTCTTCATCTTTTACACTGTTTATGAGACACATACCACATTGCTACACCTTGCCCAGCAGGCTGAGGTGACAGCAAACACTTGACATGCAGGTGAGGGGAGTGTATTCCGTAACTGCCTGGACCAGGGTCATGTAAAGGCCCAGTAGCCTATTAGCATTAAGATTGTGCCACATACTTCTCAACAAGCTCACCATTGACGGAGACTTTCTGAGTCACACTTCCTAGACGGTAGTCAGACTGAGGTTTGAAGTCAACATCCACCCCTATGACACCGATGTGGTCTTGCAGCTGTAGAAGTTCTTGACCGAACTTCAGATTCCCTTGCATTTGCCTGGCATCATCTCCTGATGATGAGATTATGGCTTGAGTTTTCTTGACAGCAAACTTGACTTACTGTCTTTTCCCCTAATCCAAGATGTCATCAGTCAGCTAGCCGAGAAAAATAATCCTCACAGGGACCTCTGACTGTGTACAATCATGAGGATAAGCTGATGTTGTTGGGATGCTTTGGAGGATTTTCTTGAAGTAGATATTCCACATAATGAGGCCAAGGACTGACCCTTGTGGGACCAAAGCTTTCACCAGACAGCCACCTGAGGTGTATCCCTTGTTGATGACGCTGAAACTACTGCATTATAGGTAACTGAACAAAAGCTGAAGCAGATCTCCTGGTATCCCATGCATTCCAGTCTTTGCTACAAACTTTCGATGTCACATGGAGTCAAATGCTTCTGCAATATCTCGAGCCATAACAAGGGTAGGCAGGCCTGAGTCAAGGATGTCATTCTACGAACTGGAGGGAAGTAACAAGTCAGATGTTGACCATTCCTTCCTGAACCCATTTTGTTGTGGCAGCAGCAGATGAAGGGCCTCAAGGATGGTGGTCAGTTGGTCTGCTATTATTATATCGAAGATCTTATCTGCAGAAAAAAGAGAAATGGGAGGATAGCTGCTTGGCTTTAACTTGGAATTCTTAGTATGGACAGGTATTACGAGGTGGAATGGAAGGTCACTTATTCAGATCATTTGTCATCGTCTAACTGAGAACAATTGCACATGCAAGTCAGCTTCTCTCCTGGAAGGTGATAACAAGCTCACCACCAGGTGTCTGCAGGTTAGGATTCTCTCATAGATGATGCTTTGCCTCTCCTTCTTCAGAGCCCACCAGTGCCTGGGGTGAACTTAATTTTTTGTGCTCCTTCACTCAAAGTCATGTTCCCACCACTGCTTTGCCCACTTCACTGTCCTGGCCATGGTTCCGCACGATTATTGAGCAAGGTCTTCTGTTGCCGAGTCAGTCGTCGTTTGTAACGGGTAGATGCCTTGCACTTATCTTCTGCAGCAACTAGAAACCTACACCCTAACCATGGCTGATCATTTGGATTAATTTAATATGCCCTGTGAAGTACACTTTGCTGTTGCAGGTTGAGCAATGTGGCTGTGAGGATGTACACAATTTTATTCACAGTTTCTAAGTACTCGTATATCTGTGCTGTGTGGCTGTCTTCTAATTCTGCTGATGATTCAAAATTAGTTGACCATTCATTTCATTTCTCCCTTTTCTGAAATTGCCTCTTTAGGTGATTTAAGTCTCTGCCAACATTATCAACTTTCCTCTCCATTCACTAAGCTACCTGGTGGACAAGCCTACCTCATTTCTACCCTTCATAGCCTGGAGTAGCTTGAACAGTGCCCTTCCTAACCATATCCCTAACTGAGGAGCCCAGTGCGAGAAGGGGCGAATAGACCAAAAACAAAATATGTCAGAAAATGGCTTCAAAGTTTGAGAACTTCTATAAACCATATCTTGTTTTCTTTTTTACCTAGAGAATTGATGTTTGCACCAATTATGTATATCAAGCAATTGTCTTCTGTGTTAAATTTTTACACAGATATTTTAATAAATACCATAGATTTTCATGGGTAGCTAAATTTTTTGGAAATTAAAAAAAATATTTATAAGTAAGTCAGTTTACAAGCTACAGTGTTGTTTTTTTGTGCCTAATTAAACTGAGAAACATGTAGAATACAAGAAAATTATGACGGTTTTGAAAGTTATGGTCTTTCATAGAAGTTTGCAAACCTGGATGCCATTTTCTGACATTAGGCTTATGTCAGTTACCAGTACCGGTAGCTACTCACCAAAATGAAGAAAGTGAAACTGTAGAAAGAAACTGTAGGTTTCCACACTGTAGGTGTAATCCAATCGAGTATTTCATAAAAGTCCATAAAAGTCCACTGAAGCAGCTGTGGTGTGATATTCGTCCTGTCTCGCACCAGAATCACCTCCGAAATTGACAGTGTTAGAGCCACCCAAAAATTGATATTGTTACTCTCTATGCAAGGACCAAAATCCAGTGACAGTTTTTGGCGAATATCCTTTTACATTCAAAAGTTGATACTCTGAGGTACCTGTTGCTGCATAAATCTCGGTTTCGGCCCAGATGGTCTATTCGCCCCTTCTCGCACTGGGCTCCTTCCTTATCGCTTGAAGAGAATTCCAACTTACATGATTTTTTTCTTACAGCTGACCCTTCTGCTTACCCTGTCTTTTTTTTTTTTTCATTGGGGTTCTTTAATCACATTCTAATCTCAGTAACCTACCCTTCACTCCAGTAAGACCTGTGGATCCTTTTAAAGTATGGTGTCTGGGACATTTTGATGCTGCAGATTTTGAGGTCCCCAGGCAGTAGTTCCTCGATTTTACCTAGCATGGTTATAGTTTCCATTACTGAGAACCATTTAATTTCCCTTCACACATTTTGGACGTTTTCCTCTGGTGCATTGGAACAAGCATTCCCCTTTAATCTTTAGTTTAGCCATGCTTGTTTCAGTGATGATTACAATAAGGAGCTGGCTTACAAAAGGTACTGATGCCAAATTACCCCGTAAATATTGTTTTCGACACTTTTTTGCTTGAAATTTGGCTGTTTATTCTTCTTCTTCTTCCTGAAACAATTTCATCGGTCTAAATTATCTGAATTCATCATCTTAATTCTTTCCTCTCCTTATATTCTGTCCAGAAAAACTTTCATATAAATTTATCTCATCCTTCTTTCATCCTCTTTTCTCTTCTTCTGTGGCTGCTCCTTCTACTTGTAAAGTAGAACTCTTTGCTCAGACTTCCACAGCTGTTTCAAATTTGGAAGTTTCTCGTGCCACCCATTCTTCTTCTTCACTACATTCCTTAAGCCTGTCCCTGTCATATATGTAGGATGTGTTCTCTCTCCTCACCAACTTCAACACCCACAAGGCATTCAGACCTGATGGAGTTCTTGTTTTTTTTTTTTTAATAAAAAACTCCACATTTGTGCTGACACCTTACTAAGTAAATGTAAGTAAGAGTTTTCCTGCATGTTCCAATCTTTTCCTGTCAACTTTAGCATTTCTTTCATGCTAGAAGCTTTCTATTCTGTACGCTACTAAAAAAATGTATGATAACCTCCAAGGTCCACCATCAACATCTTACTTTGTAGAAGCATAACGTACTGTCGATCTAATAAGCACGTTAGGGGTGAGATTTTAGCAAAGAAAGTAACTAAAGCAAACTACAAAGTGCCTGATACAATGATGAGAACACTTAAGACGTAAATGGAAATTGTCAGTGATAAGGTTGCACACTACATTTTTGCTACCTAGTAAGGTATCAATTGTTGACTCACAAGAAGGGCACGAAAGAGGACATATTTCATATTAATTCTGTTATGCTGATGTGATTTTGATGCTAAGCATCTTGAAAAAGTCAGTATTACACTGATAGCTACATAAGAGTGGCAGGATCATCAGGATAGCCAGTGTGATAATAATAGTGTAGTTTTCCATTCACACTTAAGCATTTGTCGTGATACTTTCTTCATATACCATAATTATGTCTTCGTAGAAATCAATCAGCTTTGAATTCTATGAATTCATTGCAGAATGTAACTGGGAATGTTATCCACTAGTTGTTAATAAGAAAAACGATGCCTCACAAGTGCTGCATCAGGGTAAGGGAAAGAAAATTCTCTCTTGATACAAAAGATTACCTAATGGCTGCCTGAGAAGCACACCATGGCTACCCAGAAGGCTATGGTCCCAGGCCGAAGAAACGCTGTTCAAAATTCTTTAAAAATCTTAACAGATGTCTTTAGATGGATTTTGTTCTCATACAAATTTATTTCCAACCGCCCATATGAGTTACATTAGTGATATAGTCATCTTACCTTCATTTCTGACCCATGGTCTTCTATTGAAAGAGACTGTCATTGCAATTGAAATCTCTGATACTTCCAATCGAGTCCTGCATAAA
>NC_137053.1:18178641-18408641 GCF_032717465.1 Coenobita brevimanus | reverse complement strand
CAGCACCTCCACCGCACCTGAACCTGCCCATGCTTTCTCCCCACACCCTCCATGCACTTCCTCTCCACAGCCTCAAATGGTGGGGAAAGGAGCAAAAGGTACAGTAAAAAGGAAAGGAAAAGGCAGGGGGAACAAAGTGCAAGTCATGGGGAAAGTTAGGAGGCAAGCTCTGTTCCCCAGCTTACTCCCCAACCTACTGACAAATTTCCTCCCCATCCTGATGACAGCGACGGAGGTGGCCCCAGTGGTGATGAAGGGAAAACCAAAAGAAAGGGATGAAGTCACATGGGAGTGGGAGGATGAGAGCGGTTTTGTTACCATCATTCATCCCTTCACTGGCAGTGATACAGTGTGTCGGAGCTGACTGCCACCTCAAGGAGAATCAATTTCTTCGAGATTTTTTTTGCAATGGAGCTGATACTTAGAAGTGTTCTCCTCCCTAACACCTACAGTATGCTGCCTTCTGCCGTGGCACAACCCTAAAGATCCCCCACAGCAGACTCTTCAATGCAGACATAATGAGTGACGAATTGTACCTCTTCCTAGCCATGGTTCTCCTGATGGGACTAATCAAGAAAAATCAATTGCCGACATACTGGACTGTCGACCCCCTTATGCTGATGCTTTTCTTCGGTAGAGTTATGGAACGGAATAGGTTCCAGTACATACTAAGCCGGCTTCATTTTTTTGACACTGAGGACACTAGCAACATTAGCAACACTGACAGGATGAGGGGGATTAGGCTCATGTTTTAACACCTGAGGGTGCATTTCTCTGCCTCTTTCTCTTCCTACAGAGACCTGGTTATAGACGAGAGCCTTGTGTTATAGAGGGGAAACGAGACATTGCTTTGAGTTCAAGATTTTCGTCATGTGTGACTGCAAAAACCGGGTATGTGCAGGACATAGTCTTGTACATAAGCGTACGGACTGATGTTATGGAAGATAGAACAGTCAGACTGTCAGGGGCCGTGGTGAAGACGATGATGGAGAAGTACTTTCATCGTTGGCACATTCTGTACCTGGACAACAGGTACACGAACCTGAGTCTCACTTAGTACTTGCACTGGCAGGAGACAGGTATCTACTGGACAGTGAAGAAAACCCAGTGACACATCTTACAGGTGGGCTGGAGTACTGCAAAGGAAGGAGGGAGTGTTTTATCAGGTGAATGATATCCTCGCCACCACCTGGCACCACAACCGAAAAGTGAACCTGTTATTGATGGATCACTGCTCCCAGTGCACCTCGCCATGACCTTGGACTACTGCAGCAAGAAATGAGCTCACATTTGGAAGCTGGAGGCGGTAATTGATTATAATATCAACATGCAGGAAGTGGACCAGTCTGGTGCCATGATTTCAAGTGTGGACTGTGCCAGGCCCATGATGAAGTGGTACAAGAAACATTTCTTCCATCTACTGGATATAACGGTACTGAACGCCCACCTCCTCCATGCCAGCACCACAGGAACCAGAGAGACTTTCAAGGGATTCATCACAGAACTGTGTAGGGAGCTGATTGGCACCCATGGATGTGATCAGGAGCCTCGCCAACATCAACGTGGCAGGGACAACTCCCTGCGCCTCACCGAATGCCACTTTCCTAAACTTATCACTGTATAAGGCACAAACATGACTCCCAAATGCAGGTGACACGTCTGCCAGCACAGCACAGCATAGCCACAGGCCTAACGGAAGGACACTAGGGATGTGGGGTGTGGGGTGTGATGTGGGATTGTGCCTAATCCCATGCTTTGAGGAATATCACAGCCTCCTCCACTCCCAAATGTTAGAAACTTGTGTTATCAGCGAAAAAAGACACCTATGAGTTTACTGTAATGTATATAAATTAGTGTAAGTTATTTCATAGGCAACTGTAATGTATATATGAATTAGTGTAAATGATTTTCACACTGAGGTGGTTTGGCCATGTGGAGAGGATGGAGGGTGAAAGACTGACGAAGAGAGTGTATGTGAGAGGTGGAGGGGGGAAGAGGGAGGGGGAGGCCGAGGATGAGATGGAGGGATGGGGTGGAGAGGTATATGAGAGAGGGGGGGTGTGAGTTGGGAGCAGGGCAGTGAAATGGCGGGGGACAGGGCGACTTGGAGGCGATTTGTTTGTGGCCACCCCAAACGGGATTGAGGCGTCTAGCAATAGATAGATAGATAGATAGATTTTCATAATAATAATTGCAGTGTAAGTACTTCATATACAACTTGTGTAATGTGTCTTGTGTGTACTGTACAAGAAAAGACACACATAGTGAGTACAATGTACAAGAATACTTTATTGTGCAAAGAAAAAAAACAATGCAAATGTAAAATATTTGTGTAGTTAAACACTTATGTGAAAACTAGAAAATCCAATAATACGAACATTATTGGAACAATGCCGCTCGCTCACTCGAATGTCGTAATGCTCCCACACACGTAACTAGCCTATGATTGGGGATAGTTCCCACGTCATCTATATAACTTCTGAGAGTGTCCCTGGGTCATTTGGGATACTTACCCACTGTTGAGAGGCTGGATTGCTAGCTAGAGTGTGGTGGAGAATTCCCAATGCTTCTCGTAGTTTCGATACACGTAAGAGTTGCCAATGAGCCTGCTACTTGTGAGTGGGGGTATTTTGTAAGTTATATGTTAATTTTTATCCTCCTTCTCTATGTTTTATTTGTGTGATTGTTTGTTAAATTATTTAATCTCATCTGAGTTTGCATGCTAAATAATTTAGTGTTGTGTAATGCAAGAAAACTCTGGCATGTTTTGGATATCTCCGAGCTGGTAACTGTTGTAACGATTGCTCCCTCGAGAATGCACAAGAACTTTGTAGAAGTAGTAGATCACCCTAGAATATAGGTAGCTTAGATATGGATGGGAAAGAGACCAGAGCAGTTTCAGTCAGTTTTCAGTTCAGTCTGGGTGTAGTTCAGTGTCAGTGCAGTGTCAGTTCAGTTAGTGAAGTTTGTATATCTTCAGTACTTGTGAAAACAGTGAACTGAAGTTGACAAGCAGTAACTATTTGGAAAAATAAAAACAGTGAACTTAACCCGTCGTGTGTCGGCTATTTTTAACCCACCCCGTCCCGTCGACGTATGGGTACGTTGCAACATTTTGCATTTGCCAGTCCTGATGACGTACTGGTACATCGTGCAATTGCAAGGTCCCTAATTTGCACAATTTTCTATTTTCGCGCATGATTTTTCTCACGTATACACGAGACACCTTCCTCTATTCTTCTATAAGATGCCCCCCCCCCATTATCTTGGCAATTCACCTGTTACCAGTGACCTGGCCAATAAAGACA
Organism: Coenobita brevimanus; assembly: GCF_032717465.1. NCBI lineage: Eukaryota > Metazoa > Arthropoda > Malacostraca > Decapoda > Coenobitidae > Coenobita > Coenobita brevimanus. The sequence goes on along the minus strand of NC_137053.1, from coordinate 18,405,333 downwards.
TTCAGGTCCAGAGTGATTCCCCAATCGAAGACAATGTGGAGGACAAAGTTTACATAGCATTAGAGGAAGAAACAGTCAGAAATGATGATCAAGTAATGTGGCAAAAGAAGGTCAGGAATGGTGATGAGTTAGTGAGTGAAACAATGCTTATAATGCCTATATTACTGTTTGAAAACCAATATACTCTTGTACTACATATAAATTCGTACCAAATAAATAAATAAATACCGTATATGAATGGTGTGGAATAGTTATCCTCCCATAGAACTCGTTTTCTTTGTAGCCAGCCTGATAGAAAACCCTGTAAGGTAAGGAGTTACTCCTACCTGTATCAACTGTATCAAGTATTTTAAACTTCAGGTGAGCGATTTCTCTATGAATTTTCGATGTTTCTCACCAAAAGCAGAGGTTTTAGCCAAAAAAAATTTTTTCCAAAAATGCTCGGGACTGGGAGGTGTCGGAGGTGCAAAAGCACTCGGGACGTGACGGGTTAACCCTATGGGTCATCCCAGTGCCGGCCATTTTTTGACCTTTTTTTCTATCTATCCATATACCTAGGCTCCTTCCCCCAAGGAAAGGGAGGTAGCCGAGACAGGATGACACACTCTCCATTTACTCATCCATTCAAACACATTCATTCACATCTTAGCCCCAAAGGGGAGAACGGACAGATCCTCACCGCACTACACCGCACAAGGGTCAACTGCGCAATGCAATCAGTGACATCCGCAGCAGGGCCCGGCAGCAGAACTGGTTTACCCCTGCAACATCATAACAGACCCATCCCCTTACCCGCACCTGACCTAACTAGCTGATCAGACCAAATGCAGGAGAATATCCCCTAAAGGCTGCGTCATCACTTATTCATTCACAATTTCTCTCCATTTATTTCTGTCACGCACAACCACTCTTCCTTGCTCAACAGACATCCCTCTCGCATCCAGCGCTCTCTTCACACTGTCCATCCATCCTATTCGGGGTCTTCCTCTCAGCCTTACACCTCTCACATCAGATCTAGTTATCTTTTTCACCAATCGCTCATTATCCATTCTCTCCATATGCCGAAACCATCGCAACACCCTCTGCTTGACTCTACCAGCCATCTCCCGAACAACTCCAGTTCTCCTTCGCACTTCATCATTTCGCACCCGATCCATACGCGTCACTCCACACATACTCCTCAGACACCTCATCTCCATTACATTCAAACTTTTCCTCTCTGCTACACCCATATTCCATATTTCAGGCCCATATAATGCAGTTGGTACCACAACACCCTCATACAGCCTTCTCTTTTCATCCATTCTAAGCGAACGACATTTAAACACTTTTTTCATTCCTCCCAGCACCTTTCCTACTTCATTTATTCTAAACTTCACTTCTGCATCTATTCTTCCATCCACAGCAACATGTGACCCTAGATATTTAAAACAATCTACCTCCTCAAGCAACTCACCATTCAAAACTATATTCATCCCCCTACCATCTATCAACCTCGTACACTTCATCACTTTACTCTTATTCTCATTTACTTTCAAATTCCTCCTTTCACACACCCTTCCAAACTCCTCTACCAACTGTCTCAATCTCTCCTCTGAATCAGTCACCAGTGCAGTATCATCTGCAAACAGCAGCTGCTTCAGATTCCAATCTCCACCATCAACATTTACCAGACTCAGACCACCTAAAACTCTTGCATTCACCTTCCCTTACAACACCATCCATGTAAATATTAAACAACCAAGGCAACATCACACATTGCTGTCGCAGCCCCACTCTCACGGGAAACCAATCACTCACAGCATTTCCCACTCTTACACATGCTCTACTATTTACATAAAAACTTTTCACCCCTTTTAGTAACCTACCATCAAGTCCATACAATCTTAAAACAGTCCACAAAGCCTCCCTATCAATTCTATCATACGCTTTCTCTAAATCCATAAATGCCCAAAACACATCCTTGCCTTTCGCTAAATACTTTTCACACACTTGTCTCACAGCAAACACCTGATCAACGCATCCCCTCCCTCTCCTAAAGCCACACTGCTCATCACTAATCACTCCCTCTGTACCCTCTCTAACTCTCATAATTAACACTCTACCATACACTTTACCTACAACACTCAACAGACTTATACCCCTAAAGCTAGTACATTCATACTTATCACCCTTGCCTTTATACAACGGGACCACACAAGCACTTGCCCAGTCAATTGGCACCATACCTTTCTCAAAGCACACATTCAACAATCTTACTAACCAGTCAACAATAGTCACTCCACCACCCTTCAGGCATTCCACAGCACACCCATCCATACCTGCAGCTTTCCCTGCTTTCATCTCCTTTACTGCCTTCTCCACTTCCTCCTTCGTGATCAAAGAATCATTCAACTCTCCCAACACATTTATTCCTTGCACCCTTCCATCCGCCACAATCTCAGCCACCCTTTCCTCCTCTACATTTAACAGTCTTTCAAAGTACTCTGCCCATCTCTTCCTTCCTGCATCCATCTCAATTAACATCCTTCCAGCCTCTGCTTTTACTCGTTCTTCCTTCCCAGACTCTCCCTTTCGCACCCTTTTCACCTCCTTCCAAAACATTTTCTTATTCTGTTGAAAATTCACTGACAGCTGCCTACCCCACCTCTCATCTGCTGCCACTTTAGCATCACGCACAGCCTTTCTCGCTCTATTCCTCTTTTCCTTATACCTTTCATATGACATCTCATCCTTCCTCTGCAGCCACACTTCATATGCACGTCTCTTCTCAGCCACAGCCATACTTACTTCCTCACACCACCATTCACTTCCTTTTCTTACACCACCACCCACACGTCTCACACCACACACCTCTTCTGCATGCCCCACCACAGCACTCTAAAATCATAGATTTTGATGTGGAAACAATGAATTACGCCATTAAAATGCTCACCGAAGCTCAGAAATTAGTTTTACTGAGTCCTGCATACACGTGTACAGGTATAGCTGCTCTCTCATGCTCACCACATATGTGAGGTTTACTCAGGTACTTATGCTGGGAAGGTACCGTATAGCAATGTTCAGTACACTTTTCTGATTACTTATTACTTCAGCATCTATCACAATTTGCATGTCTTTCTCACTGTGAATGCATTATCTTACACTTGAAGATAGGTACAAACTGACTTCATTACGTACAGTCCTGGCACTTACAAGAAGGTATTTACAACTTGACATCACTATATAGTCCTTACACTTACAAGAAAATATTTACAACTTACACTTACATGAAAATATTTACAAAATACCTTCATTATGTACAGCACTGGGTGAGGCACAGGCAGAGTGAGGCAGAGTGAGCGTAATGGGGGGAGCGAGTGAGCGTATGGCCTTTACAGCCTGGGGGATGGTAGAGGAACAGTTACTTTACATGCCTGCCAATTTTTCCCCGGGAATCTTGAAAAATGCGGTCACAGTGAAGTTTTTTATTTTAAGCCGTTTTAAAATGGCACTGGCACTGACCGCGGAATTATGTCAGACCGTTTTAAAACGGTACTGGCAAGCAGCCAGTTAAGAAACCAGTGTTTATTTATGATGCCTGTGAGTGATCATGTGTACTGTACACCGAAAGGCTGCTTCTAGGAAGAACAATTCACTGGGCAACATCCTTCCTATACTGTACTACTGCTGTTGGAGCCAGTGGCAGTGTGGGACGGGGACGTAACAGTGGTGGCAGGAGTGAGGATCATAAAGTGCTGCAGTGAGTCTAATCTTCGACATGAAGGCAGAAGGTGTACAGACACGAGGCCAAGCAAGGCAAGAGGAAGCATTGCTGGTTGCAATTATGAAGCTTTTGCAAGCACAAAGTGTACAACTACTGTACAGGAACAAAATGAAGAAATCAATGAGTAATTACAAGCACACGGTGAAAAACTGAAAGACCGATATGAACACCTTCAAGTGACATTATATGAACAACAGAGGGGATTACAACTGAGGATGCTAGGACAGCTACATGCTTTCAAGGGGGAAATGAAAGAAGAACAGCAATTGTATAAGGAAGCAGTAAATGCCAAGCTAGAGCAGCAGAAGTGTGAGGTAAGCAATAATGTGATGGAGTGTAGACAGCATGTAGACGACCAGCTGAAGCATGTAGACGGCCATTTGAAGATAATTCGTGAGAGAATTAAGGCTATAGGGAAATATTGCACTGTTTAGCCTGAGCTTAGTGTACAGGGAGCATATGAAAAAAAAAAAAATAGATAGCACATGGTGGATCTTGATGAATCCCAAGCATCCAAAGGTAGTATTACAGGGCTGAATAATCTGCATGCAGAAGTTTTAAGTCCTGGACTTGATTATGATGCTCCACTTCTTAGGCTCCAAATCAGCGAAGTGCATGTCTATAATGGGGGTTCAATTAAAAAGAAACTTCAGGCATTTGATGGTAGAGTGTCTTGGGAAGCCTACCGTGTGTAGTTTGAGTTACTTGCTGATCAGAATGGTTGGGATGATAGGCAGAGGGCAGTACAGCTTACTACTAGCCTTAATCCATGGATTGAGAGCCACAGCTCTGGCTGGGTAGCATTGCGTTGTGGGCCACAGTTCAGGCTGTGCTGGCCGTACATCACAATAAACAACTCGATCCCTATGCAAACTTACGCATGGCGTTATGCAAAGATGGAGAAAGAAATTTTTTCTTTTCGCCAGATAATGCCCTGGATGTTTAGCTTCAAGTTTATAATAAATAAATTAAAAAAAAAAAAAGATTTCTTTTCATTTTTCACTACTCCCTTTTCATTATACATCACCATAAACAACTCGATCCCTATGCAAACTTACGCATGGCGTTATGCAAAGATGGAGAAAGAGAGATTTTTTCTTTTCACCAGATAATGCCCTGGATGTTTATCTTCAAATTTATAATAAATAAAAACAAAAACAAACAGATTTCTTTTCATTTTTCACTACTCCCGTACATAAAGTTATGCATGGCGCTACGCAAAGATGGAGAGAGAGAGATTTTTTTCTTTTCACCAGAAGATGCCCCTGGATGTTTATCTTCAAGTTTATAAAAAACAAAAACTAAAAAAAAAACTTTTTTCTCCGTTTTTTGCACACCACAACCTGGGATTTTAAAAAAAGGCAATTGCGCAATCCATGGGTAAAGGGTGCCTCAATGGAGATTCGGGGTCAGATGTCAGTAGAGGATAGGAACAGTTATCAGTCCTCGGTAGAAGTACTGGAACATTGGTATGGAACCATGTACCAGACTGAGGTTTACACAGCAAGATTCTGGATCTCTGTATGGGCTCGAGGAGGATCCCTACAGCAGCTTGCTTATGACTTGGAGAGTATGGCATACAAGGCATACCCTGGAGCAGCACCTAACCTGTTGGCTATTCTTCTGAGGGATCAGTTCATAGATGCTCTTGATAGTGCAGAGTTGAAAGTGCAAGTGAAGCAGACACAACCCAGAAGCATGCAAGAAGCACTAGCCAGGGCTCTAGAATTTGAGTCCTACATCAGGTCCAGTATGTCAACTTTTCAGGCAGGTCGTAGTGAAGGATTCAAGGCAAGAAAGGTGCAGGTATGTGAAGTGGAATAATTTGAAGGAAGTTACTGGTACTGTGAAAAGCCAGGACATATGAAAGAGGACCACTACAAGTGGAGGAGAGAATATAAGATCAGAGGGAGCTGCTGGTATTGTGAGAAGCCAGGACGTGGGAAGTGGACTGCAACAAGTGGAAGAGAGAACAGAAGACCAAAGGAGGTTGCTAGCTCTGTGATAAGCCAGGACACGAGATGGTGGATTGTTACTAATGAAAGAAGGAGCATGAACGGAACAATGCAAGGAAACCCACGATTGCAACAAATGGGTGTTGGACATGTGGTGAGGTGGGACACTTCAGCTATGATTGTCTAAGTAAGAAGCACGACAAGAAGGAGGCTGGAGAAGATGGAAGAACGGACAGCAAGCAGTGTAGCAGGAACGGGAATCTCAGCAAGAAATGCTGCCATACTGAAGTGACAAGGCCAGCATCAGATGAAGAAAACCTGAAGAGGATGCGGATTTACAACCAGTGCTAGAGTGGCTGCAGCAGAGTACAGTGCTGCCATCTTGGGAAGAGGTTTCCATGTTCAGCCCTGCGACTAAGAGCTACTGGACTCAGTGGGACCTTCTTCGTTTGAACAACGGACTACTGGATCATCAGTGGGAGACACCGGATGGCCTCAGCAAGTATTGGCAACTGGTGGTTCTGAAGAAGATGATGTTCAAGATCTTTGATAAGTCCCATAACCAGATCACTAATGGGCACCTAGGAGTGAAAACTTTAAGCTAGCTGCAACAGAGGTACTACTGGCCTGGCATGCATCAGGATGTTGAAGAGTGATGTCGGGCCTGTGATGTATGTTGTGCCAAGAAGGGACCCAAGAAACGTGGTTGTGCCCCTCTCCAGTTGTATCAGGTGGGTGCACTGATGGAGTCAGAGTGGACATTGCTAGACCACTGCCACTCCCTGAAAGAGGAAACCGGTATATATGTGTCGCCAATGTCTACTTCACAAAGTGGCCAGAAGCCTATGCCATCCCTGATCATGAGGCTGCGACTGTTGCTCAGGTGTTGGTTAATCAGTTTTTCTTTCATTTAGGGATGCCACAAGAGCTACATTCAGACCAGAGTAGAAATCTCGAGTCTGCTGTGTTCCACGAGTTCTGCAAGTTACTGGGGATCAAGAAGACCAGGACGACCCTCCTAAGGCCACAGTCAGAAGGGATGGTGGGGAAGTTCAACTGGACCCAGGGACAGGAGTTTGCCATGTACTGCATAGATGGACAAATGTATTGGGACCAGAAATTACCTGCATTGTTGATGGCATGTCGGTCTGCATCCCATGAGTCTACCAGTTACACCCCTGCAAGACTGATGTTGGGCCATGAGTTATGCCTACCCATTGACTTGTGAATAGGAAGACCACGTGGTGAAGAGCTGCCTACAGACACCTGCAGCTATGCGAAGCATCTTCAGGAAAGGCGAGGTGATGAAGTACAAGTATGATGCCAAAGCTTCAAGGATTATACAATCCTCAGCGGAAGATGGGACAGTCACTGAAGCTGCAGAACCCGTGGGATGGGCCTTACACTGTGTTGGACCACCTATCAGGCATGATGTACCAGATTCAGGGAGGCAGGAAATCTTACCCAAAGGTGGTACATGTAAATCATCTGTGGCAGTACCATGGGTCAGGAGAGTACAGCTGGGACGTATCCAAGGAATCATGCTCTTCTGCAGCCAAGAATGTTGAGGACGACAAAGGAGCTGATGTGCAAGAGGATGATAACAGTTTCCCAAGAGTAGAAATGCATCAGGAAGAGGACCAAGACATTCTAGGAGGAGTGGACTGTGTGGAGGAACAGGGACGTCGTTGGAATTGACGTATGAGAGGACCTGATAAGTTGAAGGATTATTTTTTGTATAGTTATATGTTTAGTTTCGGTTAAGGATTATGTTTATATATTGTACATTGTGTAGTTTTGTTGGCACATCAAAAAATTCTGGCGGGTTAGTGTTGAGAAGCTGGATTGCTAACTAGATTGCACCGAAAAATTCCTGATTTTCTTGTAGTTCCGCTACACGTTAAAGTTGCCAGTTAGCATGCTATTTGTGAGTGGAGGTATTTTGTGAGTCATACATTAATTTCATGTTCTTTTTCTCTATAATGTTCTATTTATGTGATTGTAAAATTATGTAATCTTATCCCAGTCTGTATGCTAAATAATTTAGAGTGTTGTATAATGCAAGAAAACTCTGGCATGTTTTGGATGTCTCCAAGTTGGTAACTGATGAAACCATTGCTCCCTCGAGAGTGCACAAGAACTTTGTAGAAGTAGTAGATCACTCTAGAATACAGGAAGCTTATATAAGGATGGGGAGGAGAGTAGAGCAGTTTCAGTCAGTTTTCAGTTCAGTTTGAGGGTAGTTCAGTGTCAGTGCAGTGTTAGTTCAGTTAGTGAAGTTTGTACATCTCTGGTACTTGTGAAAACAGTGAAGTGAAGTTGGCAAGCATTATGTGTAATTATTTGGAAAACTAAAGACTGAACAGAAGAAGCCAGTGCTCATGTACAACACCTGGGGTGATCTTGTGTACTGTACACTGAATGGCTGCCTCTAGGAAGAAAAACTCAATGGGTGATGTCCTTCATATATTGAACTACTGCTACTGGAGCCTGTGGCAGTGTGGGACGGGGATGTAACCCCATGAAGAAAATGAAGATCTCCCACCTCAACTCGTAGGGTGTCGGTGGCTGCCATTGAAGTCTTTGGGCATTACTCTGAACATTTCAGCCGTTCGCCAAGAAAAAATCGACCTCAAAATCGACCTTTCAGGCTTCTGTGAGTACTTTTATGGTTGTTCGCCCTGTTTTCTCATCATTCCTATCTAGCAAAAAAAAAAAAAAGATAAAAAATTGGCCAGCACTGGGGTGTCATGAAGGTCCCAAGTTGGCCAGCATGCAGCATGTTAAAGTCTACGTTAATTGCACAAATGTTTTCAAGTTACACCCTCTGAAAATCTGTGATTTTGCATTTGATTTTCCAAGGTCACTCAGGGTCAAAGGTCATACTGCCAAATGAGAGCCCATGACATCTCCTATATGTAGATATCCTAATTGTATTTATCCCTATCTTCAAAGAGTTTCAAGTTATAGCCCCGTGAATATCCGTGTCCTTGAGTTTGACATTTCAAGGTCATTCATGGTCAAAGTTCTTGGTGCCAAAGAAAAGCCCTTATTACGAGTTCCTGTATGTTCATAATGGAAAATATCTCTATCTGCAACCGTATTCAAGTTATAGCCCTCTGAAAATCTGTGACCTTGAGTTTGACCTTTCATGATCACTCAGTTACCTCCAAAATTTAAACGCTTTCTTTAGGGACTAATGCCAACATATCCAACAGTTTCACGTAATTAGATTCAGCCGTGTTCCTGTAATATTGCTAAAAAAAAAAAAAAAAAAAAAAAAAAAAGCTTAACCAAAAACAATACATCCTAGGACTCCGTCGGAACGAGGTAAAAAATAAAAACAGGAGACGTGCAATCAGCTTGGAGAGAATAATAATCAGTCAAATTCAGGAACAGAAAAAGTTAATATGTATACAGTATATGCTCAGCAACTACGTTTGACTTTTAAATATTTAAGAAGTAAGTAATTAAGAGCACAAAGAGAAAGGATTTTTTTTTTTTTTACAATGAAAACTAGGGAAGGCAAAACAGCAAATAATTTCAAACTAATTTCACTGAGCCATATGTCTGCAGAAATATAGAAAAAAAAAATAGAAATGTGAGTACAACTAAATTTTCAGCACTTGTAAATATCTTTATACGTTATTAAGATTGGATGACTGGAAACTGAATTCTAGTCCACTGTGAAAACAACGCGAAAAGGTAGATAATAATTAGCATACTATTCATGTTTAGAAACGCCTAACATGAGACTGCAACTTAAATACCTTTTTAGGCGATTCCCGACATTGCGTTATCGCATTCTATAACTCAGTGGTGCAACGTTTTCTATAATGGTAAGAAAACAAGAAAAAAAGAGAAAAAGACGGGCGAAAGTATAAGAAGTTGGAATGGAAAACTTAAGTTGATTCAAACGTCACAAAAACAGTTTTTCTAAATAAATTAATAAACAAACCATTCTTAGGCATTTTGCTTGGCCCCAATTATCTTCGTACGTCAAGAAAGGCATATGAGTAACTGACGTCCATTGCGTTGGATGGACACATATATTTAGAAAGGTTAAAGAGGCAGACATACACTGACTTAATGGACGGCGAAACTGCGCAAAATCTAGTGCTCAAAAGATTTCTCGGGGACCATCACCCTTTCCCTCATCTCTCTCTCTCTCTCTCTCTCTCTCTCTCTCTCTCTCTCTCTCTCTCTCTCTCTCTCTCTCTCTCTCGTGCTTCCCGTATCTCTTTTCTAATTCTTTCTATCCCCCTTTCCTTTCCCCACTGTTCTCCTTTTCTTACCCCCCCTCTCATATACTCTGCTCACTTTCTTTCCTCCACTGGTCTCCCACCTTTCCTAATCTTCCTTTTCATCTCTTTCGCCATTCCATCGCCATCCTCTTTTTCCAGCTAAGTCAGTTCTCATTATTTCTCCCATTTCCTCCTCTTTTTTCTGCCCTCCCTCCCATCCTTATATTTTAACTTCATTCCTACTAATCTTTCCTATTTTCGTCGTTCTCACTCATCCTCTTTATTTTATTCTCAAGCTCCTCACCATTTTCTCCTCGTCTTCATATTCTACACTCTCTTCCGCCCACCCTCAGTTTGTCCTTTTCTCTTCCTAGCCCCACTTACCTTCTTTTTGATCCACTTCTCTACCTCTCCCTTCCCCATCTCTTCCATCTCCCTCTTTTCATTCTTCACCTGCTTCTCTATCAGCCTACCTCCCAGACTTCCCGCTTCATTTTCCTCCTCCTCCTGTCATCTGCCTTCGATCCTCCTACATCTCTCTCCTCTAACTTTACTTCCATTAACCCTCTTCCTTTTATCATCTCTTTTTTATCTTTTATTTCTGTGTTTCCTCCATTTCTCTCTTTTCGTTCTCTTTGTCTTCTCCCTGCAAGGAACTCGAGATAAATTAGCTTGTATCCTATTCTTGCTTGTCTAGGTTTGGAAACTGGGAAAGAAGTGTTTTGGAACTAAAGTAGGGGATGAATATAGAAAGTAATTTACAGCAAGCTAGTTTATGCAGGTTCAGGGGACTTTGGATAATGAGCTTGATAGGCAAATGAGTGGACGGGTTTAGGCAGAAGAATCGTCTACTTCAATAACATACACAGCAGAGTATATACGTTGTTTTCAAAGCAGCTGTACGGCCATATCTGGTATAGGTTTTCCTTTTGTCCCCACCGTCCCAAGCAAAAGAAGGCTCAAGTAATTTTTCCCATTGTTTCCCACCTTTTCATTGCATTTTAAACTGTAGGGTTTAGCAGGTATGGAAACACCTATATACCTATCTTTGTCAGCATTCTTGTAAGCAAGATTAATCATACCCTTGCACAGGATTTGCCCAAAATGGACCAATCCGCCAACTGAAGTTCTCATATTTCCCAGCTTTTATTTTCCTTTCCCTTTCTTTTTCCCCACCCCACAATCTTCCCACCTCCCTCTCTCTCACTCCTTGGTCAGAAACACAGTCCACATTTCCTTACCACCGCCACCTCCCTAGTGGACGGAATGAATGTCTAGCAGCAGCTTACTCCCAGGGTGGCAATGGCCTCCAAACTATGTCACGCAAGGGTTTCCTTATGTGTACCCCAGTGTGCCCCCTCTCTCTCTCTCTCTCCAGAGAAACTTTATCCTACTAGCTGTCTCCCTCTCACACATTCAACTTTTCTCTTTTGGTAGGTTTTATGTTCTGAAAGTCTCTGGTGAACTTTTTATCATCTTTTCTAATTTTCCTTTTTCCCTTCTGCTCCTTTCTATTTCAGCATTAAATTTTTGTCTCCCACTTTCATCATCAGGTTTAATCTTTACTTTTCATTCACCTTATATTTTCATCGTTTTGCATTTATCACCTCTTTTATTCCCTCCACTGATTACTGATTTCTCCTTTCTGTTATGCATAGACCTCTAAGCCTCCTTTTTCCCCTCTCGACTACTGTCTCACCCCCTCCATTCTTATGGTGACAGACGATAAAGGACTGTAGTGGTAAATGTCGTAGTTTCCACTCAAATTTGCACTGAGTTTCCTCTACAACCACAAGAAAATTAATATTATTCTGATGTTAGTATATTGTCTTGTAAAATAGATGTTTCTTCCCCTTTAAACATGGACGGTGAACGTTCGTAACTGATACGTGACATATGTGACTGTGTGTGTCTATGTGTGTGTGTGTGTGTGTGTGTGTGTGTGTGTGTGTGTGTGTGTGTGTGTGTGTGTGTGTGTGTGAATGAGTGTGATTATGCTCCTTTCTGGTGGCTAAAGCATGATCACTAACGTCTGCACAAACTCTGATGAATATAAAAAAAGTACAGTAAGCAACGCTACGCTGTTGCGACCCTCCATCTGACCAAACATATGCCCCTCACCTCCCTGCACACCTACCCAAATGCATAACGGCCCCCATCTCCACCCCTCCTCCAATCTTTACTTCTAAAGGTGGGTGTAAGGGGAACGCCTTTAGGACACATAACCTGGGCTCTTCAGATTAATTGCGCAAGTTCCATTGAAATCTCTGGATTTTTTCTTACTTTTTCATTATTTTCAAAATAAACTACTTAAGACACAGAATTCTATCTATCAGAAGGCGCCAGTTCACTATAAGACACATAACTATGTGGAATTTCTTGACTCTATAATGAATACCTACTGAGTTCTGGCCCTGAAACGAAATCTCTACGCCCAGCCAGCAGCCTTGCCGCCCAACCCTACGGACGGACACCTATTGATCTCAGTGATAACAACACCCCCTCTGACTCTGTCTGGTGGAGGGTAATAAAACCGACGTCAAACACTTCATACCCCCTTTTTCCCTTACCTCATCTTTTACGGCCTTGATTTCTCTTTCACTTCTGCTATTTTTTTATCTTTTTTTTTCTCCTTGTTTTCCTCTTTCATATTTATCCTTTTTCTCGATCACTAGTTTTTCATTCTCCTTTTTCATACTCTCCTTTTCTTGTTTATCTCTCTTTTCTTTTTTCTCTCTCTACATAATTTCCCTGTTAGTTCTCACAATCTATATTTCTCATCCCTTTCTCATCTTCTCCTTTCTTCTATGTTTTCGATCCTTTCCTGTTTTTCGCTTGTGTCGCGATTGCATTCATTTTTCCTTTCTATCATACTTTCTCTCTCTCTCTCTCTCTCTCTCTCTCTCTCTCTCTCTCTCTCTCTCTCTCTCTCTCTCTCTCTCTCTCTCTCTCTCTCCAACCCTCCTTTTTTTTTTTTTCCATCATCTCTTTGACTCTCTCATTCCCTTTTCCATTATTTTCATCCCTCCAATTAATTTCCTAGTGTCTGTAACGCTTACTTTTCTATCCTTCTCATCGTCTTCTGTTTGCTCATATCTCATCCTGTCCATTGTCTCCCCGCTTTATTTTATTTTTCTTCTGTTTCTCACCCTCCTTTCTTGTCATGTTCTTATATTTTGGTTCCTTCTTTTTCTCAATTTCCATTTCTTTTTTGCTGCTGTTTCCCTTCTCTCTTTTTGTTCATTCACTCATTCCTGTTCAGTATCTTTCCCAGTCTCCTTTACTATTATATTATTCCTTCTCCTTTTTCCTTCGTATCCTTGCCAAATTAGTTACCCCTTCTCCCCCGCTTTCCTCCTTTTGCATCACACGTTTCCTCATCCTCCGTTTGTATAATTATTTTGGGGTCCTCCTCTTTCTTTCCTTTTCATTTTCATCATGTCGTTTATATTTTTTCTTTCACTCATTTCCTTACATTTTTTCCTCTCCTACTCATCCTCTTTTGTCCTCGTCATCTTTTCTTTGTCCCAATGTTTTATCTCTTTTCCATAATGCAATAAAAGCTCCATTTTATTGATTTTCATTAACACTAATTTCTCTCTCAAGCTTTTCCTTTACCATTTCCTTCTTACATCCATTCCTGGTTCTCTCTCTCTCTCTCTCTCTCTCTCTCTCTCAACTCGATCAGCATTACAGTTGCTTACCCTAGAACTCAAACCCTGGGTGAATTCCACCCGACCCACATGACGTCATTGCCATTGTGTATGGTTCCCATGCTCGCAGGGTTACCAGTCCTCCAGTAGCTTCATTTGGCAGCCAGTTATGGTAGAGGAAGGATACACCATCACTGTCTGCACGTGGGTCTCTGCTGTAGGCTTTGGTTCGTATGTGCAAAGGCTGAAAACCAAATTGAACATCGGGTTTCTACCACAGCAGCAGGGGCATGGCAACCCCTTCAGTGGTGTCCATAAGGACCTGGGAGGATGTGGGAGGTTTTCCAAAGGCATATGCTGAATTTTTAGGATGTGTGATTTTTTTCGTGAAACAAGCCAAAATATCCCTGCTTTTAGTCAATATTTTTATTACTCAGTTTTCATAACAAAGTGATGTGATTTTCAATCCTTTGTAATGTTAAATTATAGGACAAAGCCTAAGTTCCTTCTTGTACATTTATTTTATCAAAGCTCTGTATTTGGTATTTTTTTCCAATTTTCCAATTTCGGGTGAAAAACACCCGGGGTTTGTGATAGTGTTACTCGAAAGAAGGGTTTGTGTTACTGCTCTGTCCACATCCTTTTAAGATGGCTCAAGTCTGCGATTCTCCTGCCGCTCGTGTAAGAGGGTGTTTATGTGGGAGTTTATGGTGATAGTAGAATGTGAATGGAAGTGCTATCTGCTTTGTGATAGCTGGAGAAACACTGAGGCTATCTTTGTGCTACGTGAAATATTGAGTGGCAAAGTGAAGTTCGAAAAGTGAGTGTCATAGAAGTGTATGTAGAGGAGGTGGAAGGCGAAGTGTTAGTCAAGGCATATAACTTACAAACTAGAATTGTTAAGGCTGAGTCCAGGTTAGATGATGGTGATGGCTTCAAGACAGTTAAGGGAGTGTGCAAAGCAAGGTTAGGTAACTGTGATAAAGGTGCAATTATAGGAATGTATTTCAGCTTTTTAGATGACTAGCAGAATCAACCTAGCTACATACTTGTGAGAGACTTGTTGGTTAGGCATCAAGAGGAGGAGTTGCGTTAAGGGTTCTGGAAGAAGAGTCTGTTCCTTTCCTGGGTGTAAAATACACGACGTGACTGAGAGAGTGACTAAGTCACCAACACCTCAGAGAACCCAATGTTGGGACTGTAACCACAGTTTGTAAATTGAGGCTGGTTAGTGAGGAAATGGAGAATATGAATGCATTCAGTTACTTAGGAAGTTTGATGAGTATCGATGGTAGTTTTAAATATGAAGGGCTTGGAAGAGTACAGCAATGAAGAAAGGTTAATGGTTCGTTGATGAGGGTTACGGAAGTGGGCATGGGAGCAATAAATACGCTGCGTGAAAGAAATATTGATCTCTAATATACAGAGGCGAAGAATATGAGTTGAAGATGGAGAAATGGTATAAAAGACCAAAGATGAAATGAAGGGATATAAAAGGTGGGGACAGACGCCATGAGGCACTTAGCGATGGTGCTCATAACCGTACATAAGGGCCTTGAGACTGTGGATTTTTTTTTTTAACCGAATTTAGTGGTAGGTGGTGGCGACCGTCATCCACTCACTTGATGTAGTGCTGCCTACTTCTTCCTTAGCCTTTTTCATTCTTTTTCTGTGCCTACCCTCCTCTCTTCCTATTTCTCCCATCTTTCCTGTCACTTCTTATTGCTTTTCTTTCCTTTATAGGTGACTTCATATTGAGTGACAAGCCAAATGGTATCCTGTAAGCCAATTCTGGGTGGTAACCATATAACCAAACCATACGTGCTCCATACGTGTCAGCAAGTGGGTTTGGTGGAGGGTTACTGTCCCTCCCCATAAAACAAATAACTCAAAGTCAAATGGCCACCCCTTACGGGATTATGGCATCTGACAATAGATAGATAGATAGATAGATCTTGGGTTACAAAGCCACTGCATCGTTCAGGTTACCACAGTTATCTCCTTAGGGGCCACACTGGGAGCTCGGTTTACCCATCACCCATTGAAGCTGAATGGATGAATGAGTCAAAGTGACGTAAGCTGCCTGCACCAGCCTTCGAACCCTTCCGCCAACGGGCTGGCAGCTTTGAAGTCAGCGACGCTGACCTTTCAGATACTCTGGCGGGATGGAGGAAAGATCTGGAGAGTTATATGAGAGAGGGGTGCGTGAAATGGTGGAAAGACAGCTAAATGGTAAACAACAGCATGACAAAGAGATGGTTTGTTTGTTACCAAACCTTACGGGATTAAGGTGTCTGGTTATGGAGAGATGAAATTTATATGCATAAAATATTTTGATCTGGCTTGGATTTACAAGAATCCATTCATTCACATATACATTAAAGGGAATATTTCCTTCATAATGCATGACTCAAATATCTTTAGCCCTCATTTATTGTAATTATGCGCCAACAGAAGTATCTGCTATGGAAAAACACACACACTTACTAATCCTGGGTTTCGGCCACCTCCTCAGACCCCTGCTTCGTTCAATAATGGGATGGGGGAGACTTGCTACGCTATCTTTATCGTCTACCCATAGAATTATGCCAGCAGAATGCGCTTTGTGAGCGTGACGAGCGAGCGAGTGCCATGTTGTCACGATTTCTCTCTGGTACATAAATTACCAGATAAAAAAAACAGAACGTTACCCATGGATGATTTCTCCCTGGATGATTTGAGGCTATTGATTAAATATATTATCGCTCAGTGAGTACTGTTGATCAAATATTATGAAACAAAGAAAATTTAAGTTCTTAATATAGCTTAGGATTTGTCTGAACAACACAGATTCCAACAGCACGTGAGTGCTGACATTAAGTGAGGCACCGTAGGATTCAACACATGCACAGTGCTAAATACTACACTCTCCGCTGCCAACCTGCCTTGTCAACCAAAATGAACCAATAAGACTTGGTTACTGAGATTATTAACCCCTACACCGTGGGGTTGTTTTTGTGCTCCTTGCGCGTGTCGCGAGGATATTCACGCTCTGACCAACTTTTAAAAATATTTGCCAAAAATCAGTTATTAGTCCTAGAATTTTAAAATTATATATGCTCATGGCACATACCTTCAGCTTTCCCCTGGGATGTTTTTTGAGCCTTCATCATCTACCGTAGGACTTGTGGAGACTTCTAAATTTGGGTAACAAAGTCTCCATTTTACACTTCCCAATACCCCGTAATATGGTTATCACTGCTTGATATTATAACTACAAACACTATTCTATGAATTTCAAGTAATTTGGAATCCATATTCCAAAAAAAAACCACTGTGAAAGCAATGTAAATTACGAGTGCTTACGAGCTTTCCTCCCATGCTGGTTCTCCGATAGTATTCTGAGGCGGAGCTGTCATTTATTATTTATAAACACACTCACACTTTTTATTCCTAGTACTTTATTACACTTATTTATATATACAATATTTAACTATAAGCTTCTTTCAGTATTAGTAGTTTATTTTCAATCCAGGCATTCACTTTCTCGTCCTGTATACTAGCGTGGAGAACTAATCTGTTACTTTCACTTTCATAACTCCCAGTATTCATACATGCTAGTGTGAAACTTTCACTTTCATTACTCCTAGTATATATACTCGTATTCTTATATTACTACTTATTTACATTTCTATTTACATTCTCTATTTTATTTACATTATTTACATTTCTATTTTATTTACACTATGTTATGCAGTGTTACTTGCAGTAACTTATACAACTATTTTCCACTCTTCAGTTATATTTACATTCATTGCTTTCACTTGCTGTTTACACATTATTTACACATTATTTACATTTCCACTTGCACTGTTTTAGAGTTACCAGAAAGAATGTAGTCACCGTCCATCAGTATCACTGATAAATTAGCCAGTTCACATTCCACAGCAGTCACTTAGCCCTTTACCCCTTTCCACACAAGGTTTAGTAGGGGTAGAGGTCACAGGGCCCTTTGCATGGAGCTAAAAAGAATCCGACGTGGCTTCACCTTGAAAGACGACAGTAAACTGAATGCTGTTGCCTAGGGGCAGTGAAGGGCTGCCAATGTCAGCGTGGTGACAGCTGCTAATATATACGCTATGAAATGATTGGCAGGAAATCTAGACAATACATAATAAATTAGGTAGTTCCAGGTGAATGTAAATATCACTTAGGCTTCTCCCTTCCTTTCTTATATATAATTTTATTATGAGAACAGGTCATACAGCATATTTCAAGGGGAAATAAACAGGGAAAATTAGTGAACAAGTGCACATGAGGTGTTGCCAGGTGATAATTAGCCCATTCCAGATGTATGGCAGTCCAGCATTTGTATAGTGCAGCGCAGCTGGTCAGGTGGGAGGGGAGGGTAATGGAGGGGAGGTAAGGAGGGGGGGAGTCAAGGACAGGAGAAAAATAGCTAAATTGTCAACAGTGGATGGGAATACAGGTGACATTAGCAGAACTGAGTATAGCTGGACACTGGTAGTACTGATAGATGATACAAGCCACCGCTTGAAAGCCCAGGCAAATTCAAAATAACACAGAATCACAAATGTGACGCCCCTCAGTATGGTCCCCTGCTCCTGAGAGTCACGAAAGTGATGCCCTGCAGTTATAAGGGGTTAAAGCCAGAAATTGGGTGTTTTCTTTTGGTAATTTCACCATCAAATCATACCAATAGCGTTAATGTAAAATTAGAGGCTAAATTTCTGATATTTATTTGCAAGAGCTGATGCAAAAAAGAAAACATAAGTGTTATGATGGAAAATCGTTTTACACTTGATTTCTCAATAGAGGCGTTCACTGATTAGAGCCGAACACTCCCTTGGAAAACTCGAGATTCCATGGGGTTCCTATGCCTTTATGGGTGAGTGTTTAGTTGATGAAAATAATTATTGAATCAATGTGTCACATACAGAAAGAATTTCAACTCTACTTCACATAGGAGTAAAGTTATTAGCTCCTGCTTAGCGTGACGGTCAGGTCGCGCAGGGATGGACTGGGCTGCTTATTTCCAAACTTATCTGAGAGTAAACATCACTCACTCGCTCGTAAAAAAGTAGGGGAGACGGCATCAAGTTGTGACAGTTTTCATATTGTCCGCCTCTCATCGCAAGTTGAAGGTAAAACAACTATTTTTTACTAGACATAGAATATGTTTTTTAGTTATAGTGAAAGAAAAAAAAGAAACAAAAACATTTTTGTCACAGGATCATTTAAATAGTTTGTGATGGCATTCATCCGTCACAAATTACTGCAGATACGGTGTAACTTGTTACGTTCACCGAGGTAAATTGATATAAATGTTATTGAACCCAAACATGTCGAAACTCATTCTAATGTCATTAACATGTAATTATATGCTATTGGCATACTAGGTATAGTTTAAGTAAATTAAATCACATCATTATCATTCATTCAATCACTCCATCACAGTCTTTATCAAAAACTGAATCACTCACTTGTGCCATTTCTACTCTCATTCAGTTATTCCATCACCGTCACCAGCACTCCTGGCACCACTCACTTGTTCCATTTTCACTATGTATAGATAGACTGAGAGAGAGAGGGACATAGATATAGACTGACTGACGGATACAGATAGAGAAATAGATAAGTACATCGACTGAATGATTAATGAATGAATAACCAGTTAGTTTCACACAGATTGATAGACAGATAGACAGATAAACAGATAGCTGACAGATAAGCAAAGATGGTACCTATTGCAGCAAGTGTACAAAAAAAATCCTTACCACCAATGTTCATTAATCAATCAGTTACATTTACATTACAATTTACTGATCACCAATAGTTTTATACTACTATTATCCACAATTCCTTTGACTGCTGCCTCCATGACATCAGTGTGTTTTCCATTGGTAATTCCAGGAATGGTGTAAGTGATATCTGAAAATTCATGGGTAATTTCTTACGGTTGTTCTAGTAGTGGGTAAATTGATACTGTAAAACTAACCTATAACAACAAATCTAGCAATGATTTTCTGTACACTTGGCCACTTCCTTTCGACAAAAATGGCATTAGCACCGTAAACCTTTGCTAATTTAATAGCCTTTTCACATATGTAGTACCACACACTAAGTGACTAACCCACATTCAGTCATATACGTAATAACATTGTCAGTTTTGTGACAAGAGGTCGAAATATTTTCTTTAAAGCAGAGAGTTTGTGGTTCATCAGAGCCGATCCCTGGTTAGTTCGGTTAATTCATTAATGACAAGGACATAAACCTTACGTGTTTATAATGTAAGGCTTAAATTGCCATGTTAATATGAATTAATGGACGTCCAAAACCAAACAACCTGTGTTAACGATATATCTTATGTTCTTGTAACACAAAGTCCAACTTGCAACGTGTATGTCACGTAACAATTTACGACAGGATGCTATAGCTGGAAGAAATGCCGAAGTACTTGTATGTTATTGATATGTTGGTTCTTAGTACAGAGGTGTCTGATAATATAAATAAGATCAATACCTGACCGATCATTTTACCATTATCTTTATGTTGGTTAACAAAGGGTGGGAGTGAGGGACGAGAAGGTAAGGGAGGCGTTTGGTGAAGACAGAAACGCAGGCAGAAGGGTGGTGGAGGTGGGAGTGAGAATGGATGAGAAAAGACATTATCTTTCAACAGATGTTCACTATTTTATACTTATTTGTTACATGATAATATAGGACGTAAGTACATAGACATTAACACTTATATATTGTAGGTCTTCTTTCATGTTCGTGCCTTTCTCATTATGTTGTGAATAACAGCACAGTCTTACACATTAAATAGCTTTACATACTTTCCCCTACTGGTTCCGACTGTCTATAAAAACAATCTTGACACACTGTAACATCACCAGCTTTGGCCATTCCACACCTATCCAACAACCTTTACACTAGGGATGGGGGAGGGGCGGTGGGTGTTGGGTGTTCATTTGCCCGGTCGTCGCTGGCTGTGACGCCGGCAACTAGAGAAGGGAGAAATTAGTGTTTTCAGGTGTACATGAAGAATATCCAGTATATGTCCATGAAAAACCAAGGATATCGGTTATGTCATTTTAGAGTTAGACCATTCTGTAAGAAAGAGGAATAAGAATGAGACCTTCGTGTTAGCTGACTGCAGTTTACCGTTTATTATTATAATTTAGCTACTTCTAGGGTTGTATTTCGGTTATCTTTTTGTTATAACCAGTGTGAACGGAAAACCTGATGTTTAAAAAAGCCATTATAAGAAAAAAGTAAAGAAAAATGAAGGATACTTCTCCTCATCTCGTTCCTTTTCCGTTTCTCTCCCCTCCGTCTCTTGACGATTTCCAACCTCCAAGCCACTTTCCCGCGTCATATAATCGTCATTCCTGTGCCAACAAGATCATCAGTCCTCTGTCTCCATCTAAGCCGACCAATACCCAAAGGGGAAAACTTGCAAGAGGGAAATAGCTCTGTGTTGAGAATTTTGCTGCTCGCCACACCGCTCAGCCACACCACGTCATACGAGTATTACATTACATTGACACACCACACTTCCGAGCCATGGTTTGTCATAGCATACCAATTTCCAACAAATACTGCATCACACAACAACATACCACACCTCGCTACTCATTACACCAATCACACCACATGTCACTACCCTCTTTATCACACCAAAACATGCTAGCACGCCAGACCACGTCACAATTCCCTACACATGTCATTACACTTCAGTACCTATGGCATCTCACCATATCGCACCATACCAGACTGACCACCTCGCACCACAGAGTACAACATCACACAGCCAGGCATCTCTCGGCATGACACACACACACACACACACACACACACACACACACACACACACACATACATCTTCCCTGCCATTCCCTGTGGTTCTTGGTTGACTGACTGCATGTAAACTATCTGGTGCAATCCTCTCCTTATGCTGTTTGAATAGCTTGGCTTGTAACGTCGCGCGCGCCTGTGTGTGTGTGTGTGTGTGTGTGTGTGTGTGTGTGTGTGTGTGTGTGTGTGTGTGTGTGTGTGTGTGTGTGTGTGTGAGAGAGAGAGAGAGAGAGGCTGGTTGATTCTAGGTTGTTCCGTCTAGCCATCCCTAATGCTCTGATGATTTTGCCAAATTTGACTGGAGTGGACATTATATCTGCATGCTGCTGTGCTTGAAGATTTTGCTAAATTTTAAGGGACTAGGCAATATATATGCATGCAACTGTGCTTGGTACAACGGCACTCCCGGTCCCACTCGCTCTGACCTGCATACCGATTTACAGCTTCATTCTTAAATGCAAGCTCATTCCCACAGTCAATTTCACACTCTGTAATCATGTCATGACTTACCATAACATTCACAAACCACTGTTACACTAGCCTCCGTTAATATATTCGGCCAGCCATACCCGTAGGCTCAGATGCGCGTATTCATGACATCTCGGGAGATGATAGCTTCATAGGCGCATCGCTGTCACGTGATGCATACAACTTCGGGAGAAAACATGAACTTTTATCATTTGGTTAGGCAAGGGTAGTATAAAATTGGCGCTAGGAAAGAAAGGGTGAATATGAGCTGGTTTAGGAAGAGCTATGTAAGGTTCAGGCAGGATAATCGATTCGGTTAGAAAGCTTTCCATCCAGTTGTAATGCGTCCTAGTATTTCGCTTTCGTGGTCATTTACTAGTTATAGCATTTCCCCAAGGAAATTGTGCTCCCCAACTTCAAGAATTTTCTCGTTCATATTGATGAATCTCTTTAGTGTATTTGAATTAAACATTGTTTTTACCTCTAGCCCTACGCTGAAAGTTTCTCTACCTAGGTCAATTAACATTTCTTACAATGTTTTTGTTGTCTCCGAGTTTAGAACAATGTCATTTGCAAATCTTAGATGGTTTAAGTTCTCTCTACGTCTACTACTTTGTTGTCGCAATCTAGGCTTCTGAAAATACCTTCAAGTCATGCTGTAAATGATTTCGATGAAATTGTATCATTTGACACACGCCTTTCTTAATCTTTATTTCTTTGTAGTCTTTGTACAACTTTACCGAAGTAGTTACCTCTTTATATATTATTTTGAATACTTTTATGTTTTCGTTTCATTCTTCTTCCCTCAATGAATTTATAATTGCTGAACGTACGTGCCCCCCTGAGTTGAAAGCCTTTTCATTACTAAGCAAACCCTACAACATTGGTTTATTATATTCTTCTCTCTCTCTCTCTCTCTCTCTCTCTCAGTTAGTTGATTCATTGTGTGTTTGATAAGTCGAACACCCGCTTTGGAATCCTGCCTGCTCACAAGGTTGGTTTTCTCCCAAATAGGTTGTTATTCCATTCGTAAGGACTAATGAAGAGTTTGGATATAATTGATAGTAAGCAAATAAGTCAATAGTTACTGAAATCTTTGAGTCGCCGTTATTACCAAGCAATATAACTGTTACATTACACCATGTTTTGGGAATTTCCCTCTTCTATATATACACATTGGGTAAATAAGTGGGCGGGCCTGTTTTGCACTTCTGCTCCGGCATCCGACAGTAAATCTGGTACTGGTTCACCTTCTCCTGGGGCCTTCCCTTTTTTTCACAGTTTTAAGAGAAATGCTTACTTCATCTGTTGTTATCTCTGATATTTCACTTGTGTCAACTGAGAAGTTAGTCATCGGTACTATTGTCATTCATGCATGCACTTCTTTGTAAAAAAAAAATTTCAACTCTGACCACCAACTTAACTCTTCATTTCATGAGTTCACCATTTTTGTCTTTTGATGATAGAACCTGTTGCTTTCCCAGTGCCATATTGTTTCTGACCTGTTTCAGACTTTTTCCGTTTTTCTTTCATTTTTCTTCTTTTTTTCTTGCTTATAAACTTATTTAATTCCACTCCTTCCCTTTCTAAGAAAATGAAATCGACTTCATTATTGCTGATAAGAACAGTACATAATCAGGTCACAGTTATCAATATACTGTAGTACTGTAAATATATCAAATGAGTGTCACACCTCGATTAAATTTCAGAAAAGAAATAAGTTTATTAAGAATGAAATGATGTACCCAATAGAAGAAAGTGAAAAAAAAGCTTCTGTTAGAAATAAAGAACAGTTGTAAGGCTCTAAGTTATTTGTGAGTGTGACACTGGTGAGTTGAATGATAAACTAACAAGAGTGTTAAAGGAGTCAGCGGAGGAAGTAGGGAATGCTAATATATACAGAGCCGACAAGTATTCAAAAATGACACTGGGGTTCATGATAAGAGTATAGGAGATGTAAACAGAAACAAAGATGAAGCAGAAATAGGACAATTATATATGTTTATCAACAAGAAAGCGAGAGAAGAAAAACAAAAGAGGACACCGGGATCAGATAAAGAAAATCGCTAAATATAGGAAACAGTCAGAAACAGGTCCGAAGGAGAACAACACTAGGAAATCAATAAAATATATCATTGACAGACATATATGGTGAAGTCATTAAGTACAGAGGGAAGATGGTGAAGAGTAGAAGAATTTTATAAAAAACTGTATGCATCAAGGACAATGGTGCTGATGGTAAACTTTTCAATTAGCACAAGTGAAATACTATAGGCAACACCAGATGAAACAATTTTTTTTTTTCTCAAAAGTATGAAAAGATGAGAGGTCTCAATAAGAGATGGAATAGTAGCAGATCTGTTGTCGAATGCAGGAGTAGAAGTTCAAACCCAGCTCACCCACTTATTTACTCAGTGTAAAAAAAAAAAAAAAAAAAAATCACAAAACATGGTGTAATGCAATAATTAGTTTGCTTGACAAGAAAGGCGACACGGAGGATTATAGTAACTATCGAACTATTCGCTTATTACCAATTATTTACAGACTCTTTACTTAAGTCCTTACAGAGAGGAAAAGCAACAAATTCGGAAGAAAACATACCTCAACAGCAGGCAGGAATCTGAAAAGGGTATTTGACTGCTGATTATCAACACACAGTTTATCAGCTAATCGAGTAGGGAACCTGCTGGAATTGCAGGATGTTGTGCTTGGCTAAATAATCCTGAATTAATTGAGAAGAAGGGTCAGGGACGTTGTCATGGTGCAGCTTCCAACTTCCTGCACTCCAAAGGTCAGGCCTCTTCCGCCGAAATGCGTCACAGAGACAATGGATAATGTCAAAGTAGTAATATTTGTTGACAGTCTGACCTGGTGCATATTCGTGAAGCACAACACCTCGGTAGTTAAAAAAAAAAAAAAAAGAAAAAAAAAAGCATTTCACCTTGCTGCAGACTTGCCGTGCTTTTTTTCTTTCTTTTTTTAACTAGCCGAGGCGACTCTGCATGCTTCCACTGGTTTCTTGGTCGTACCCGTACATCCAAGTCTCATCTCCAGTGACAACAGTCTTCAGAAAGTCTGGATTGCATTTTGCACACTCCACCATGTCTTGAGCAACGTTCATCCACAGAGCCTGTTGTTCACCATGAAAGGAACTTTGGAACAAACTTGGCAGCAACTCTTTGCATACGCAATTCATCCATTAAAAATTCGTGTGTTGGTCCATCGCTGATTCCATTTTCATTAGCAATTTCTCTGATAGTCAACTAACGATGTCCCATGGCCAAATCACAGAGTTTCTTCACACTTTTAGCATTCCCGGTTGGTGATGGCCTCCCAGGATGTAGATCGCCCTCCACTGACATTCGGCAATTTTTTAAGCATCTGTACCACTCACTTATTTGTGTTACCCCCTTGGCTTCATTCGTCAAACTTGCTAGATTTTCCAGTTTCAACATGGGTATTACATAGTTTTTGGCAAAATTTGTTGCAGTAACAGTGTTTGACTTTTTCGGTCATAATTACGAGTTCAGGAACAGGACAAGCGTAAGAAGGAGGACAATGAACACAGGCTGATTAACAACCACTGGGTCATTCACACACGACCAACACACGAATTTTTAATGGATGATTTGCGTATGCAAAGAGTTGCTGCCAAGTTTGTTCCAAAGTTCCTTTCATGGTGAACAACAGGCTCTGTGGATGAACGTTGCTCAAGACATGGTGGAGTGTGCAAAATGCAATCCAGACTTTCTGAAGACTGTGCACGAAAGTCCTGCACTAGGCATCACAAAACTCCGCTCACATACTTCAGTAGGCTGTTGAAGAAAAAAATTAGGTCGGGTACTTTCTGAACAGACAAAATATATATATATATATATATATATATATATATATATATATATATATATATATATATATATATATATATATATATATATATATATATATATATATGTATATATATATATATATATATATATATATATATATATATATATATATATATATATATATATATATATATATATATATATATATATATATATATATATATATATATATATATATATATATATATATATATATATATATAATCAACCACTGCGAGTCCACTGTGAAGCAAATTAATCCTCCATCCTTCTCCACGAATTTCTTGACTGAGCCAGTCTCTGCCAGGTTTTGCATGCAGACTTCTGTATCTCAGTTATTTCCACCTCCTTTCTGGCCTTTTTCCGTTTCATTTTATAATCTCCTGGAATCCGTCAGTAGTCCACGTGCTTCACCGGTTATTCCTTATTCTTGCTACATGAACTCCCCACTTCCATTCCAGTTATTTTATAACTATTATAATATATTTGACTTAGCCCGCTCTCTCTCACCCCAGTTGATATCTTCCTGTCTCTCAGTGGTATTCCCATGACTCGTCCATTGCACTCTGAGAACGGATTAGTTGGTTTTTCATAGATTTCGTTAGTTTCCAGGTCTCACTTCCGTACCTCATAGCTTTGAATATATATTCATTATATACATTTCGTTTCATTCATGCTGTGAAGCTACTCTTCATATGCCTCTATATTTACCAAAAGTTTTTCATTCAGTTGTATTGCGATTTCTCTTTCACAGTGTTTCGTTAGTTTTAGTAATTGTCCCATGTAACTGTGCCCCCCAGCTTCAAGAGTTTCGTTATTTTCATCAGTCTCTTTAGTATACTTGGATTAAACATCCGTTTTACTCTGGTTCATCTCTTGCTCTACTCTGAGTTTTCCAATATTAAGGTCATTTAATATTTCTTACGGTGTCTTTGCTGTTTCTGAGATTAGGACTGTGTCATCTGGAAATTGTAAATGGTTTAAGTTTTGTACATCTGTGTTTACTCCTTTGTTCTCCCAGTCTAGCTTTCTGAAAATACTTTCAAGCCATGCTTGAAAGTATTTTCGTGAAATTCTATCTTCCTGACGCACTCCTATATCAGTCTAATTTTTTTTTCTGAGTCTTTATGTAACTTAACTGTAGCAGTTCCCTCTTTATATTTTGTTTCGAGCACCGTTTCCTTTTTGTTTAAACTTTGTTCCTGCAGTGAATTTATAATTGCTAAACGTATGTGCTCCTTAGGGTAAAAAGCCATTTCGTAATTGACCAAACCTAAGCTCGGTGGTTTATTATATTCGTTTTATTTTCCTCGGGTGATTCATATATTCTTTTATTTCATTCGTAAGAACTTTAGTGAAGAGTCTGTAAATAATTAATAATAAGCTAATAGGTCGATAGTTACAAAGATCTTTTGGGTCGCCTCTCATAAAACTCAGAACAATTATTACTCTGTGTTTTGGTATTTTTCTTTTTCTTCATACATCAGGTAAAAAAAACAGGTGAGCATGTTTTGAACTTCTACCCCTGCATCCGACAGTTAATCTGTTACTATTCTATCTTCTTCTAGGGCCTTCCCTATTTTCACACTTGCAAAAGAAATATTTGCTTCGTCTGGTGTTACCTCCAGTAACATCTTTGTTCCGCGGTGGACATGCAGTGGCTGTTGATTATGACAGTTTCTGTATCTATAATTATATCTATGTATGACTATCTATCTATCTGTCTAACTATATGTCAATATACAAATTACATGAACGCATGAGGCTTCACACAAACAGCTCTGTTTCTCAACATGTCTCGCACAGCTGTTTATAATAATGGATTTTCTTTATATATTCGTGTAGTTTTTAAAACCTTTTATGTGGTATTCTGTGAAATTGGTTGGCATCTCAGGATCACGTCATTTGGTTTCGTGAGATGGTTTGGAATTAAATGTTATGAAGTAGATTTTCTTTTTTTATTATCCCAGAACAGTATGCAAGAAGTCGTGTGTTGAGCTACTTTTCGAAGTGGAACCATGTAATCGAATATTCCAGCATCGATCGTCCCTGAACTTTGACATTTATAAATACAAATATGAGGGAGCTATTACACGCGCTCGTAGAAGAAGCAATCTCGCCGATGAAACTTTTACTTATTATACATTAAGTGGTGACCAAATGAAGCATCACTGTAGCTATCAAGCTCCCATTGTGCAAGTAAAAGAGCTAGAGATAAACTAGTGTTTAGAGCACAATTGCATATCTGAAGAGTAGGCTACTTATCAAAATCAACGCCTATTTAATTTTTATTTGACGTCGGTATCTAATTATTTTGTTAGATTTTTCTGTAAATTTTACCTTTTTTTTCTATATTTACCTTAAACCAAATTAACAAAACCATATTGTGTGCCTGGAATTTTCGTTTTATGGGTGGAATATTCAATGCGGTAATTTTCTGGTCGGAATTTTTATGGATAAAATTTGCAAGGGATACAATTTACATAGAACTGTTGACGAAGGGCAAGGTAGACAAATATAGAGATGGACAGGGCGGGCAAGATAGGGTTCAGTAATCTAGAGTCATGTAAAACGATGAACAGGGATGCTTACATTCTGTTACTGTGGGGCAGAGTGGAGTAAAAAAAAAGCTAGGGTAGGGTAGGGGAAGATGAAGTACGGAAGACGGAAGTAAAATAAGCTATTGTGTGATAAAGGGGAATGAAGAGCAACATATTAGGTTTGAATAAGGCACAAACGAATGGAGTAGAACAGAGCGGTTTAGGGCAGGGAAGGATACTGTGGGGTGTATAGACTGAAGTTAGGGTTGGATAGGACGGGGTGCAGTGAAACAGAGAGGGTTGGAAGAAGGCAAAGTACGGTATGTGGCATTGTATAAAACATTTTAGTCTGTGTTAGGTTAGAGTGTGTGGCGTATGTAAAGTGCAGTGTAGGTAATGTTTGATACGGTACACTGGCCTGAAAGAGGACGGACGTGGCAGGAAGGGAAGAGAAAGGACGCCAGTACCTGGTCCGCGACAATACAACACAACACAGCAAGCCTGATGGCCTTACAACCGCCTGGCGCAGGAGAGATGATCGATGGGGGCAGACCAGGCAAGGTGGATACGCAGGAAGATGCAGAAGGAGAAGATAGATCGCAATCTGTACAGAGGAGAGAGAGAGAGAGAGAGAGAGAGAGAGAGAGAGAGAGAGAGAGAGAGCAACAAAAACAAAGGAGTGGCAGTACTTGGAGAGAAAGGGTGAGGCAGGAGGAAAGGAGAGGCAGTAGGATGAGAGGAAAGGAGAGAGAGGCACGAGGAGGAGGATGGCAGTAAATCGATAAGGAAGGGAGACAAAAATGGAAAGGAATTGTAGTAATCAAAAGAGGAAAGAGGAACTGAATGTCAGTAAGTGAAGAGAAAAGAGAAATGAAAAGGCAGTAACAAGAGAGGCAGGGGTAGAGAAAGGTAAAGGGAAGGCAGTAAGATTAGGGGGATTCAGAGACGAAAGCTAAGAAAAACAGTGATAGGAGATGGAAGAGACAGAAATGGGGAAAGACAGAAGGGGAGATGGAAGGACAGAGAAAGGTAAAAGGAAAGGGATGAAGAATAGGAAAAGAACATAGGATGAAATAACGGTAAGGGTAGAGGGAATAGGAAACAGAAGAGCTCAGAAAGAAAAAAAAAAGAGAAATGAGTGAGTAAAGGATGGGCATACCAGGGAGATACAGGATGGAGGTAAAAAGAGGGAGAGTTTGGGTTGGAATAGGGAAGAGGTAAATGAGCAGTGGAAAATATTAGAATGAAAGAAAAGGTAGAAAGCAGGGAACAGGTTGAGGAGCTATGAAGTTGACAGGAGGAAAGGCAGGTGTGGGTGAAAGAGGAAATAGAGAAATAGGTAAACTAGAAATAAAAAGTGGACTAAAGAGAAAGGAGGGAGTGAAGACTCGAATGAGCAAGGTAGGTTTGGGAAAAAAATTAAAGATGTGTAAAGGCTGGAAGAGAAGGAGGCAAAAGGTTTAATCAGAGATGAATACGAAAGAGAACGGACACCACTATAGCCGTACCCAACCATACCATATCCACACCACACAGCATCCCTCAGACATATCATACCCACTACAAATGCACTTCAGATGAACACCACACGCACATCAGACACACCCGCACCCCTAGGCACACACCTTATAAGGGTGATACTTAAAAAACACTACGGTTGCTCCTTGCCAGATATCATCCTTCAAAACTGTATTGTAACCAAGTAAGCGAGTGACTGACAGGAATACACGCTGGTTTTGGTCACCCCAGTGGGAAGGGAAAGACAAGAAAATACAGGAAAACGAACCATAGCAAGAGACAGCAAAGAACTGACGGCATATGACGAGAGAGGAAGATATGAAAGACGAAAAACAAATGGGAGATAAGAGAGTTAAGGTAGAAGAACTAGAAAGTAGAGGAAAACTAAGCACGAGAGAGAGAGAGAGAGAGAGAGAGAGAGAGAAGGGGGGGGGGTGGAGGTAGAAAGGTTACGAGGAAAAAGTGCTGCATGAGGCGACTGGAAAACACACACACACAAACACACACACACACACACACACACACACACACACACACACACACACACACACACACACACACACACACACACACACACACACACACACACACACACACAGAAAAGAGAATTTTTTTTTGTGAAGTTATAAAGAGTTTGCAACGGTGAGACGTGGAAAAATTTGTGAATCCGAGGAGTGAAAGAAAGACGCAGGGAGAAATCAGAAAAGGAGGGAAAGGGTACGACGAGGAGGTAAGAGGAGACACTGAGCAGAAGAGGAGAAAGATAATATGAGACGAGGGTAAGAATTCTGGAAATAGGCACGGACAGATATAAAATATATCGGAGAGACGGATCACATGAGGAGAAAAGGATGAGGAAATGAGAGAGGAAGAGAGAGAGAGAGCGGGGGGGGGGGCAGAAGCAGCTGAAAGAAGTATGAGGTGAGAAAAATTAAGAGGAAGCATTGAAAACAAAGAAATCACCAAGAGAAAAAGAAGTTCGTATGGGTAAAGGCATGACAATGGAGGGAAAGGGAGGGATAAGGAAGAACTTCATGTGAATGTGAAGACATATCAAAGTGGCATAGAAATATGAAGGAAAGCAAAAGAACACAGTATTTATTTTAACGTATTCTTTGATTAAAAATTTTGGATAGGAAAGCAGCAAGATTCATCCCCACCTCCCATCCTTCCAGCCGAGACCGGCAGCAAAATAACAAAAACTATAGGACATTCTAGAAAACGTTTCATGGAATTGTCAGAAAAATCTCGAGGACCATTACAAGACGGTGCATCCAAAGATAACTGCTGATGAACATATACCTGGGGGTCCAATGTGCATCGTGGCGTGGGCTTGATTTTAATTGGTTATGCTGTGGTCGATCGTCTTGAAATTATTGTAAACACCATTGTGTGCACACAGCTGTTGAATAAACCAAGCATCGGCAACGTCATAATATATTTGACACCATTGTGGGACTGCCTCCTGCTTGTCTGGGCAGGCAGTCTCCATCATGCCTGTGAGCTAAATAGTACAGATCTTTGACCCTTTGTGCTTTACACCTCTAACTACAGGACTTTCGCCTAACTGTGCACTGGGGGTTATTACATATTTGGTTATATACTTATGCATGGAGCTATGGCAAC
The DNA here is from genome assembly GCF_032717465.1 of Coenobita brevimanus. Classification (NCBI taxonomy): domain Eukaryota; kingdom Metazoa; phylum Arthropoda; class Malacostraca; order Decapoda; family Coenobitidae; genus Coenobita; species Coenobita brevimanus. Next base: position 18,373,835 of record NC_137053.1, on the reverse strand, counting down.
AATTTTATATTTGGAGCTGGGTGTATTTCAGCGTCCATTGAAATAATTAATGGCTTATTTTGTCATATACAGGATTTGGTTACTGAATACTCAGCGAACTGTGTCATGAAATATTCAATGTATTGACCAGAGTGCACGAAAATGTGGAGAAAAAGAAATAATGAGTGATAATTATTTCTCATTTGAAACAACAATATGGAAAAGGGGTGCTGAGAGCGATTTTCATAGGCAACACTGTAGCACGAAGGAGGACAGGAGGAAAATCGCATATACAAGTGATTCATTTTCGTTGAGTTTTGCAGCCCATTCATAGGCAGCAAGCAATACGTTTTCGATAATTTCGACATTATTTCACATCTATGGAGCTCGAGAATCGTATCTGCCCATAAAAAAGTACAATTTTACAGCAGATGCTCGCCAGGAAGCCAGTAAAGAGGACTGTTCGTGCGCTTTTTTGGAGTTAGGAAGATCAGTTGCTGCTGTTTAACGAGTGCATGCGTGGTGCAATGCCACATAGGAGCAGATTTAGTACTACACTGAGTGTTTATTATAAGCCAGACTAGTGCAACATGATCTCACTTCCCTGTGAGGCACCCTAGTCTTCGAGAGGTTAGTGTCAATAATGTGCTTGATTTCCTTCTCTATACAAAACAACTGCCTCAAAATACAACCTTCATCTGGCGTGAAGACCCTATTTCCACACCTATATGACTTCCTTTTCTCTCACTTGCAATACATTATTAGGGATAATAACGATGAAATCTATGTAAGATGTGTGAGAATACCTTGAAAATACCCCAAAACACTGCTGAGGTGATTGAAAAGCTCGTAATCCACCATTCTCAGATAATTGCAAAAATAATTTCTATCTCTGATTACCTAGCCCGGACAAAGTCCGACAAAGTATTGTTTTTGGTAGAGTTTGTTTGTTTCTTTGTTTCCATGTTTGTTAGTAACTTTACGGAAAAACGGCTGTATCAAATTACATGAAACTTTCAAGATATGTGGGCAATGGTCTCCAAAGAAAGTATAAAATTTTGGGTGTAATCGAGTGACCCTGAAAGGTCAAAATCAAGGTCACTGATTTTCAGAGGGCTATAACTTGAAAACGGTTGAAGATAGAAATATTTACTATTAAGAACATGAAAGAACTAGTAAAATGGGCTTCCATTTCGCACCAAGACCTTTGACTTTGAATGACCTTGAAAGGTCAAACTCAATGTCACGGACATTCAGGGGGCTATAACTCGAAAATGGTTGAAGATAAGAGAAATAGTTACTATTATCATCATATAGGAAGTACCATATGGGTTTTTAATTGGTGCCTTGACCGTAACAGATCTTGAAAGGTCAAACTCGAGGTCATGGATATTCAAGGGGCTGTAACTCGAAACACGTAGAAGATAGAAATGTTTACTCTTACCAAGATATAGGAAGTCTCATATGGGCTTTCATTTAGCAGCATGACCTTTGACCTTGAGTATCCTTGAAAGGTCAAAGACAAGATCACGAATTATCAGAGGGAGTAGCATGAAAACATTTTTGTCATTACCTTAGACTTTAACGTGCACTGACACAAAATGACAGAAATGACCCAGTATTCAACACCAATAAAATAGCGCTGTCAGGCATGGTTTGTTGTGCCTTGCACCACTTGTTATAATTTTGATACCTACATCCAGGCCGATTTCTCTTCGTCTAGGCTAGTACTGTACAATTCTGCAATAAAAATCAACACCCTTCAACATTTTTGGATTTAAATCCACAATGAATACAGCATCATTTACGTAAATGACCTTGCACACAACTTGGATAATGTTCCTAAAATTCATTTAACTCAGCTACTATTCGTATTTCTTTTCTGATTACTTTATTATTCTCCAAAAGAACTCTTCTTCGCATTCATGAAAGTAGCATAATTTAGTGATGGTACAACGAATGTGGAAACTGAACCACTAATATTTAGGCATTCTAGGCAAGAAATAACTCGTTTGGCCTTCTCAGAGACTTTGCAAAAAAAAAAAAAAAAATCACTGCCTCTGCTTCAAATTGTGATGTCTACATCTAACCGTTTTATTCTCTTCGTATAAATAAATACTGTAAGATTGTGCAATAAATCTATCAATTACCAGATGCCTTAATCCCGTTAGGGGCGGCCACAAACAAATCGCCTCCACGTCGCCCTGTCCCTCTCCAGTTCACTGCCCTGCTCCCAGCTTACATCCCCCCCCCCCTTCTCGAATATACGTATCCACTTCATCTCTTCATCTCATCCTTGGCCTCTCCTCCCCTCTCCCCCCCTCCTCCTCACTCACATACACTCCCCTTGTCAGTCTCTCACTCTCCACACGACCAAACCACCTCATTGTGTTTCTCCTAACGCTTCCTATCTCATCCACATCCACACCACAACTCTCCCTCACTTCCTCATTTGTCAGTCTGTCTCTCCATGTGATTCCACATGCTCCTCTCAAATAACTCATTTCCACTGCTGTCACTTACCTTGTGTCCCTCCAGCAAGGTCAAAGCTTCACTTCCATATGTTGGAGTTGGTATGTCCCTCCAACAAGGTCCAAGTTGCACTTCCACACGTTAGAGTTGGTGTCACAATAATGCCATGCAGGTAATTTTTTCACTTCCATGCTCACTTCCCTGTGTCTTATCACTGCTTTCGAGAAACCAGCAACCTTCCTTCCATGTTGTACAGTTTCAGGCACTTCACCCTCTAAACTTCCATCCTTACTCATCACACTACCCATATACTTACATGCACTCACATTTTACATTTCCTCCTCATCCAACCTCACTGTACATTGACTGACTTATTTTCTGTCTAAGACCGTAACCTTACTCTTCCCTACATTCACCTTTAGATTCAGTTTCTTACACACTCTCTCAAACTCATCCACGAAACCTTACAGCTCCCCTTCGTCATCACTTAACAACACAGTATCATCTGCAAACAACAGTACATGGAGTTTCCAAACACTGCCCTCTTTCATTAGGGCACTCCCACATCCACTTCCCTACCTTGTATCTCTTTTATAACCACATCCATCTACAAGTTGAACAACCATGGAGACATGACACATCTCTGTCTCAATCCAACCTTCAAATAGAAAAATTTAGTCAGTTCACTATCCACATGCATTGCAGCCTTAGCCTCCTCATACATACTTTTCGCGGCATTCAACAATTTCCCATTTACTCCATTCATTCTTAATACTTTCAAGAATCCTTGTCTATTCACCCTGTCATATGCTTTCTCCGAATCCATGGAGGATGCATACAACTTCTTTCCCTTCTCTAGAAACATTTCCACTGAAGACCTAAGAATGAATATCTGATCTACACAACCTCTTCCCTTACCTCAAACCTCCCTGATCTTCTCCAAGGAATTCCTTTGTTGTTTCCCTAACTCTGTCAATATGTAGCCTACTGTACACTTTTCCAGTTACACTAAGAAGTCAAATGCTGATATGATTACCACACACTTCTTTTTCCCTTTTTTCTTTGTACAGGAGAATAATTATTCCTGACTTCCAATCCTCCGGGACACTGCCTTCCTCCTAGGCCAATCTGCACATCTTTCACATCCATTCTACCACTGTCTCTCCCCCACGCTTCAACATTTCACCACACTTTCCATCAACTCCTGGGGCTTTCCCCATTTTAACTTTCTTCATTGCTTCCAAAAATTCCATCTTACCGATATTTTCCTATCATCTCACATCCTTCTGTCTCCCAGCCATTCTCCGGCCAATTATACTCGTATTACTTTCAAGCTCTGTGTTCAACAATTCCTTACGATGTTCTCTCCATCTGCTCACCTTTTTTTTTTTCTCTCCACCAGCAACCTGCCATTTTATCTTTCACTCCCCGACTAACTTCTTTGACACCCTGTCTAACTATCTTTACCTCTTTCCAGAACGTTTTGTTACATTCCCTCCACTTCACACTCAGATTCCTTCCAAATTCCTCATCCACTCTCTTTTTACTGTCTTTTTCTAATCTTACTCATCTCTCTCATCCTCTCTTTGGATAACTCTCTCTTCCATCTCTCAACTTCTTACATGCCCCTGTTTCTCATCCACTCACTATATGCTTTCTTCGTTTGTGCCACATCCTGTCTTACCTCTTCATTCCACCATGCTGTTCCTTGCACCCCCTTTCGTCTTCTCTTCACCCCACATACAACCTCACATGCTGCACAGATTTCTCTGAATATCTTGCACACATCTTGCATGTCCCCCATCTGCTCCAGTCCATAATTACCCAATCGCTCCTCCACTTTTTTCTTATATTCTGCTTTTTTTCCATCCTCTTGTAACCTTTCCACCTTCCTTGTAAGAACTGCTTCCTCCTATCCTTCCTTTCTTCTATTTCTCCATTTCATTTGAATTTTGATTCTCACCACCACCAAGTCGTGGTCAGAAAGTCCACCTCCCAACCTCTATATCCTCTTGCGTCCATAACACCACCTTCTCATCCTATCATCCACACACACAATCAATTATTGCTTCTCGTTCATTCAGTCACCACCCACCCTTCTCATCACTCGTCACATATACCTGTGAATCATTTTGTCTCTGAAGAGGGTATTGGCAATCAACAACTCCCCTCCCGCACAAATGTCAACTAGAGCACTGCCATTCTCATCCACCTCTGCAGGCAAACCCCACTCATCAACTACTCTGTCCACCTTCACATTCCCTATTTTTCCATTCATATCTCCAATCAAAAACACTCTCTCATTTCTTTCAACCTTTTCCATGCACGTTTCCATATTTGTCCAGAACTCAGCACGTTAAAGATTCTGTTTGGTTAAAGCCTGCAACTTTGATAATTCTCTTAATACTCATTAAGCCCCAAGAGTATTGAAAATATTTAATCCGTGACTGCAGCATTAGGCTCACAGAAACTTCTTTCTATCCTTTCAAGTTCTGAAAAATGCAGTTATCAGCTCCATTACAGCAACAGTGGGATGTGGCTGCCACTGTCAAGTTTTGTCATGCCTGTCAAAATTGATCATCCAATTCAAACTTAGATATATTCATGAAAAATAGCCATTTTTTAGTCAGATGACACAGAATTTATAAGGGTACAACGACATTCTATACACCGAAAAACGCTCAGGAAAATGGTTACCAAGCATAGTTTCTGCCCCCATGGCATGTGTGACCCATCAGCTTTTGTAAATTCAGTATTCAGAATGATGTGAAATACTGGTTGAGACGTCAAGGTTACTAAGGAAGGATAAACAAAAAATTGTAGATTACACTATAATATTATCATTGTGTATGAGAAAAGTGACATCAGGCTAACCTAAGTGCATAGCTACTGGTACACGTCACGTCGACTGAATTCAAATATTTTTATCTTTCTGTGAATGTGTGTGATAGTAATGGTTTTGAAGCTAAATACTTATTCAAACGACTTTTGAATGCGCAATAAATACTGCCAACATGGTACCACAGGCCAAATCAGATTATTCCAGGCATTTATAAGCTTGCTGAAGATGAAATTCCTTGCATTATTTGACCGAAAATGTGTCAGTAATTCAATAGTCATTAAATGTGATATAATTAGAGCAATCCATTGTGAGGCTTATATGAACAACCATATTTATATCTGTCAACGAAGTTTCAGATCATGATTCAACCCCATTTGTCTTTTTGTTTGTTGCTTGCCAGAATGTTTCGATTCAGCAAGAATGTTGGTCAGTTCTGAATGTTTGTTGCTTACCTGAATCGAAAGATTCGGCAAGTATGTTGGTCAGTTCCGTATGTTTGCCTGTCTGTCTGTCTCATTGTCTATCTGCTCTCTCCAGGTCACAACTTTGCACCATTCTGCTGAAAAAATCAGAAGGCATGTATCCATAAACTCTGGAAGCCGATACAGTACATTTTTTTTTTCCATTAAAATCGGTCAAAGGCCCCGGGCTGGGTGGGTTGCTGAAACCCCTCGATGGCCGTGGGTCAGGAAATCTTCAGGACCCAGTGGTCAGCCTCGGCACCTTGTATTTTTATTGTTTTTTATCTACATAATTTTTTTTTCTACCAAATTGAAGAGAAACGTCTGGTGCACCTCACAATGCAATTTATACCTTCCTAAACCCATCCTGAGTTTTACAATGAAGAACAAAAATTTTTGCCAAATTACTGCAGATGGTGAGCCCTCTCTTGACTTAGAAGGTTGGGGTGTAACAAAGAAGGAAGAGGGATAGGGGTCGGTGCTTGTTGTCTGACCCTGACCTAACCCAGTTTTGTTGGGGGGGGGTCCTCCCTTGGTTGCTGGCCTGGCAGGGATTATTGAACCCTGTCGTGCTGGCACCCTCCATTATGGTTGCTAGGTAAGACCTACTGGACCCCGGCAACTGGATGATGGAGGAGACCATCTAGCCCAGACATTCCTTTTGATTCGTGTCATGATGGTGCAGAGGATGGACAAGCCCCAGCTCCAAGCACGGGTTTAACCTTAGTATTGGCAGTGCGGGTGGGGACTTGAAATATTCTAAGCCTTTCAAAGGATGATCGACTGACTTTGTTGTCACGAGAGTTGGGGCAACTGGGGGTCAGCATGGTTGCCCTCTCTGAAGTGAGGCGAGCCGCAACCCGGGCATGGTGAGATCAGTAGCGATGGTTACACATACATTTGGTTTGGCTGTGGTGATGGTGCCATCTTAGAGGTGTCACTGTGGCAACTGTTGCTCACTTGTCTCTTGTATCAACAGGGTTACTCCAGTTGATATGCGTAAAATGCTGGTAAGATTGAAGCACTCATTGGCTTCATCTCTCTTGTTGCTCTGTACATTCCAACTGAGCTGAGTGACCTTGAAGAGAGAGCTATTCTACACCAAACTTGACTCAGTTGTGGAACAGTGCCCCTCACGGAATACACCCCATGTCTTGGGCGACTTTAATGAAGTTACTGGCACTGGCAGGGAGGGTTTCAGGGATTGTGTAGGTTCCCATGGCTTTAGAACATGGAAATCCGACAGTTCATACAATCTGGAATTTGCAAATTCCCTTAAGTTAAAAATTGATTGGTCTTGGTTCTAGCAGTCAAATCTTCATTGCTGAACTTGGTATCCCAATTCCAGAGGGGTTGTTAATGAGATTGATCACATTGTTGACAGTGCTCGCTGGAGGATCCTTCAGAAATGCAGGGTTTTCAGGAGTGCAGAGTTTTTTTTTTTTTCTACTATTGTTTCTCTAAGGCTACAAATCAAACTGAGAGATTCTCAAGATTCCACCAAAAAAAGTTCCATCTTAAGAAATGCAGGAATGGGAAGTTTGCATATGAGAATACAGTGGCAGTCTCAAATCGGTCTGAAGTGCTCCATACTGTTGAAGATCCTGTTGAACACTCAGATACCTTTAATCGTGCTACCCTGGCAGCAGCTGATAGATGTATTGGATATTTTCTGAGAGCAAGGAGGGGATTCATCTCACGTAGGATGCTGAAAACAACTGAGGAGAGTCGTGCTGCCAGACTGACTGTGGATCGGGAACAGCACAGACTTCTGTCTCGATGGGCACGAGTTTCACTGAGAAGGGACAAAGAGGACGAAGAGAGGTATCACAGGGAAATTGCTGAGGAAATGGAAATTGGCCATTTCCATGCAAATGACCTTCGACCCACCTACCGAGCCCTGAAGAAGCCCCACTCAAGACCCACCTCTTGGGTGAACTCTGTTTGGACAGCAGATGGGTGGCTCGTGTTGGGGGCAAATGAGTATAGAGCTTGTCAGGATGAGTACTTTGAGCAGCTGTATATGGCTGATCCTACCAGTGGAGAGCTTTCGTCAGCTGCTGTACAACCACTGACTACTGCCCCATCAATTGACAAAGCTGTGCCTTTTCTAGATGAAATCAAGAAGGCAGTGGCTGGGTTGAACAATGGTAGAGCAGCTGGCATTTTTGACATCCCAACAGAACTGAAAGAAGATGGAAGTGAGGCCATGAACAGGGGGTTACATGCACTCATAGATAATGTTTGACAGACTGGTATCATTCCTCCTGACTGGACAAAGGGTTTGGTCACCCCTATCTGGAAAGGAAAAAGAGACCAAAGTGGCTGCAACAACTTCCGTGGTATTACAGTGTTCAGTATGCTGGGCAAAGTTCTTGGTCACATTCTCCTGATGTGTATCCGAAACAATCTGCTAAAGTTTCAGAGGCCAGAGCATTCTGGATTCATGCCCAAGGAATCTACTGTTGACCGTATCCCAACGTTTCGAGTTCTCATGGAACATCATCTTGAGTTTCGACAAGGTCTGCTAACAGCCTATATGCATCTCAAGAAGGTGTTTGACTCAGTAAACTGAGAGGTGCTTTGGGTCTCCTGCAACTCCATGGGACCATCACACGGATAATCTGACTGACTGCTGGCTTGTACTCAAGCACTGAGAGTGCTGTCAAGTGATGGGGAGGGGGGACATCCGACTTCTTCCCAGTAAGTTCTTGTGTAAGACATGAATGTGTCCTTGCCTCCACACTTTTCAACACATGTATGGATTGGGTACTGAACCAGGCTGTGAGTGGAAGTCACTGTGGGGTATCAATTGGCAGTTTCAGAGTTACTGACCTTGACTTTGCTGATGATGCAGTTATCCTGTCTGAGTTGCTGAAGACACTACTGAGTGTCTTTGAGGAGTTTCATGACAATGTGAAGCCATTGGGATTAAAGGTAATTTGGACCAAGACCATGGTCCAGACATTTGGTGGCTTGTAGGATGAAGCAGTTTATTCTGTCCATGCATGTGGTGAGGATACAGAAGTTCTGGAAAGATTCACTTATCTTAGTAGTGTGGTCCATAGCAGAGATATCTCTCGTCACATTGGTCTGGCCTAAGGCATTGTGGAATCACTCAGATGGACAGCAAACTAAAGTTTACAATTGTGGTTAATTTTTTTTTTTTCCTTTATCACAAAGATATGATACGAAATGTGAAATATAACGCCATATAATATTAATTATATGAATATGAATATCATCTTTATCTGTTGTTTTGCACTGTCGATCTTCATATTCTCAGCCAAGCAAGCCCACGAACACAATTACGACCGTCTTTCACTCTCAGGTCTCACACTGATATTCTTTGTCACGGTTTATAGCTAACTGTTACTCCTCTCAGTCTGTTTTTCTGTCAGGCTGTGAGTCTCTTTGTTTAGGGAAGGATAGTGAGACTGAAAGAGAAGTAAAAAAAGGAGGATGAAGCTTGTGAGAACCAACCAGCAAGATCAGGATCTTCGGTACTTTTTCACAGACATACAGGGTTCACATCACGCTAAGTCGAGGTACATAGAGTAGGGACTTACTTCAGGGTTCAAGATGAATGGTTATTTTAGGTTAGCTGGTCAGTATGGATGAGCTTACTTTGTGCTTAAAACAAAATTGTTCAATTTGTTGTCAATGCTGGGAATCAGTCTGCTGATGAACATGAGGTTCAGTTTGGTATTGAAGATGGAGGAGTGCAGTTTGGTATTCACGACTGAGTGGTTCTGTTCGTTGTTCAAGATGGAAAGGATCAGTTTAGTGGGTAAAAGGGCTTAGTTTACTGATCAAGATGATATTGTTGAGGTCAAGATTATATGGTTGAAAGTTACAAGACCAAAGGCAGGATGGAACCTTTTTACTTGAGCCCAAACGGATACTGTAATGCACAGCAGACAAGGCCGAACCCAACAATATCGTTCAACTGATCAATTTTATTGTAGGACGAATTATTTTTTCTGTAATGTTCATTGGGCTGCGAGGGTAGTCAGTGGGTTTCAAAACTCGCTGTTCCCTATCTCGGAATCTATGGAAATCAATGGTACTGATGCTGATCAATATTTTTTTATGTATACAACTGTTCATATCATGTGTGTACGCAGGCCAGTACGGCTACACTTGCAAACCACATGCCAAATAAACTACAACCTCCTCTTCTCATACATAACATCCCCCCCCTCAAAAAAAAAAAAAAAATTCATGCCTCATTCTGTCACACGACCCACCCACCGATACGTGCCCTTCTCGGCACATCCTTCTGACTAAATTTACTTGTATGATTTGGACTACACATACGAGTATACCCTTCATATATATATATATATATATATATATATATATATATATATATATGATCAAGATGATATTGTTGAGGTCAAGATTATATGGTTGAAAGTTACAAGACCAAAGGCAGGATGGAACCTTTTTACTTGATCTCCAGTCTTTCAAACGCAGTGTGTCCAGGCATCTCGAAATGAATCGATCTTGAATTTGGCTCTCTCTTGTATTTTGTTTTTCTCTTGGAAGGAACAGTATTGCGGGCTCATTGCCTTTGGTTCCTTCTTCCTCACAAAAAAAAAAGAAAAAAAAATTATATGTATATATATATATATATATATATATATATATATAAACGTGTAATCTAATATATTATAGCAGTAGCCGTGTGTGTGTGTGTGTGTGTGTGTGTGTGTGTGTGTGTGTGTGTGTAATTTGAGCAGCCAAAATTACACATTCAAATCGCACCAAATTTGGCACAGAAATCGCAGAAAATTCGCTGATGTGAAAAAACTTGGTCGCATCAAGATTGAAAAGCTTTTACTATATTTAATGAGCGGTCACATTTTGACCAAAAATGCTGCCCCCGAAGCCCGATATAGGATCTCCGTAGAATTTTTTACCCACAGGTACAACTATAGTATTTCGGACTTGCATTCGGACAACTTGGGCTCCATTCCCGAAGCTGCAAATAACACGATCAGTTGGTTGGCTGCAAAAAATCCAAGTGACAACTTTACACTAGAACAGTACATAAACATGAGAGCCCTCCGTAGCAGCAAGTGCGAGGGGTCCGAAGGCCCACGAGCACTTGTCTATCCTAGACTCTTTACCAACCAATAAGCCTCCATGTTCAGATGATTTTCCTCCAATAATTTTGAAAAAGGTGTTGCCCAGAAAGTGCTCCTGTTCTAGTAAGATTATTCAGAAAATTCATACGTCCTTTTTCATGCCTAAATTTATGGAATGAAGCAAGCATCCACCCAACCCCAAAGAAGAAAGTTCATCTGATCCTTCTTAATACAGACTCATGGTTTTTGCATCTTCTCTCGGTAAAAATATTTGAGATTGTCATTAATAGGCACACTGTGAAACATCTTGAATCCAACATCCTATTTTGTGACAAACTGTAAGGTTTTTCGCCACCAAAGGCCCACTGTTGATATACTCAGTCTCATTTCTCATGCAGTCCATAAGTCAACTGCCCAACATGAAGAACCTATTGAGTAGCCCTTAATATTTCAAAACCTTTTGACAGGGTATGACACCGCTCCCTGTTATGCAACTCCACTCCTACAGGCTGTCACATAGTGTCCCAGTGATCTCATATTCCATCAATGAAAAGATAAAAGTTGATTATATATATTCCAAATTGCACTCCATAAGTATTGGTATTCCACAAGTGTCAGTCCTGGCTCCAAGCCTTTTCCCCATACATATATATGATCTCTTGTTTGTCACCCACAATTGCATTTGCTCAAATGCAGATGACTAAATACTTCACAGTTCCTTTATACTTAATCAGTGCCCATTCATAGCGTTTGATATCTTCAACTCAAAGTTCGCCACAGTAATCTTAATAAATGAAACCTCATCCAATATCTATGAATGGGTACAAAATAGCATTATCTCATGTCATGCTAGGAAAAATATATACTGTATACAATATACAAATAGACAGATACTGTCTGATTCTTATATTAGCTTCCATGGAATTGTCCCATCGAATTTAGTAAGTCCTGGTACCTCCTCCCTCAACTACCACAGGTGATTGGAAAGTTATTTGCCAGTGACTGTGGCACTACTGGATTCAGGATAGGAGAGCAGTCATCTCTAGCAGGAACAGCAATGGCTGATGGAGCATCGAACCAGGCTTTGATATACAACACTCCAGTGAATGTCACAAATCATCTCAGGGCAGTAAGCTCAGCAGCAGTCATTTGAAACTGAGCTCGAAACAAACACATCTTGATTCCGAAGATCATATGGGCCATTTACCTTGCATGCTGAAGGGCACCTGGCTAGAGGAAGTTGAAAGACACCCTTGATTGACACTCACCAGTGAGAATGATTACAAATTCAGGAAGTTAATGGTAATCATCTCTAGGTTAAGCAATTTCGAGTTCTGTGATGCAAAATGCATGGAAAAGTTTGAAAAGAATGAGAGAGTGTTTTTGATTGGTGATATGAATGGTAAAGTGGGAAATATGAAAGTGGAGGGAGTAGATGGCGAGTGGGGTGTGCCTGCTCAGAAATATGAGAAAGACAGTGCTTTAACCCCTTAACCGTGGGGCGTCACTTTCGTGATGCTTGAGCGCAATGGATCATACTGCGGGGCGTCACTTTTGTGATTCTGTGTTATTTTGAATTCACCTGGGCTTTCAGGTGGTGACTTGTATCATCTATCAGTACTGCCAGTGTCCAACAATAGTCAGTGCTCCTAATGTCATCTGTACTCCCATCCATTGTTGAACATTTAGCCACTGTTCCCCGTTCTTGACTCTCCTCCCTACCTCCCCTCTATTACCCTCTCCTCTTGCCTGCCCAGCAATGCTGCACTACGCAAATCTTCCCCGGATTTTTCCACTGATGTCATCCATTGATATGAGCCCTATGCCCTATTCTTATACAAAATAATATATGTAAAAAAGAAATAAGGTAATTGATAGTGCCAGACACCTGGAATTGGCTAATTATCACCTGGCGACACCCCACGTGCACTCGTTCGCTACTTTTCCCTGCTTATTTCCCCTTGAAATATGCCGTATGACCTACTCTCATAATATAAATATATATAAGAAAGGAAGGGAGAAGCCCAAGTGATATTTACATTCACCTGAAAGTACCTAATTTATTATGTATTGTCTAGATTTCCTACCATTTATTTCATAGCATATAAATTAGCAGCTGCCACCACACTGACATTGTCAACCCTTGGCTGCCCATATACGCCACATCATTCAATTCAGTGTCGTCCTTTGAGGTGAAACCATGTTGCACTCATGCCCCTCCATTTCTGCCACTTCTGCGCCCATTGCAAAGGTCCCTGTGACCTCTACCCCTACTAAACCTCGTGTGGGAAACGGTGAAGAACTATGTGACTCTGCTGTGGAATGTGAACTGGCTGAATGATTGATGATAATGATGGATAGTGACTTTGATCTTTCAGGTGAATCGTGTGATGAGCCTGGGGAGGAAATCGTGACAGAAACTGCCAGTATGAGTGCTGCAGTGTCCCAAGTTCGTCCTAGCTCCAAGGGAAAGGAGTCCTTAGTGCAGCAAGGGAAGGAATTTGGGAAGGGAATGAAGAAGAGGCAGGTTAGCCCTGGAACAATGGCTCTGCGTGACCCAGCCCACCATGAGTCCCGAGGTGAATCACCTCCCAGCTCTCCCAGCCCCACTTCACTAATATCTTCCACCTCTTCAGCGGAAATTTCTCCTGAGACTTCGTCGTCGGAGTCTCCACCAGCACCTACAGTGAAGGCAGGCCGTAGGAGATGAGGTAAATCCCTGACTGGTTGTAAAAGTAGAGTAGCATCTAGAAGTAAGGGCTGCTAGTGGTACACGGCAATCTAGGGTCAGTCGAAGTGACCTTGAAACGGCCCAGTCTGCCTCACAGCCACCCTCATCCACCCTCACCCAGCCTTCACCGCCACGAGAGGGAACCCTGGACGCCTTCGTATGGACAGAAGGTTCCGATTTCGTCCCTGAACAACTCCACTTTGATGAGAGTTCCTCAGGGGTACAGCCTGCCTTTACTCTTGACGAGGATGCTGAGTATGTGGACTACCTTTTGGCCTTCCTTGATGACGAAGTCATGCAGCACATATGTGATAAGACCAACGGGTACAAGTCTACAAATGAAAATGAGAGAAAGAAATGTATGATAATCATAGGGGCATTTGTCTTCTTAGTGTAATAGGAAAAGTATATGTTAGGATAATTATCGACAGAGTTAGGGAAATAACAGAGGAATTAGTTGGAGAAGAAGAGGAAGGTTTTAGGAAGAGAAGAAGTTGTGTAGATGAGATAATCATTCTTAGATCTTTAGTGGAAAGGTTTCTAGAGAAGTGAACAAAGTTGTATGTGGCCTTCATGGATTTGGAGAAAGCATATGACATGGTGGACAGACAAAGGTTGTGGAAAGTATTAAAAATTTATGGAGTAGGTGGGAAGATGTTGAATGCTGTGAAGAGTATGGATGAGGGTGCTAAGCCTGCAGTGCATGTGGATAGTGAATTGAGTGAATTTTTCTACTTGAAGGTTGGACTGAAACAGGGATGTGTCATGTCTCCAAGGTTGTTCAATCTGTATATGGATGGGGATATGAAAGAGATACAAGATAGGGCAGTGGATGTTGGTGCGGCCCTAATGAGAGAGGGCAGTGTTTGGAAACTCCCTGTGCTGTTGTTTGCAGATGATACTTTGTTGTTATGTGAAGCTGAAAGGGAGCTGCAAGGCTTGGTGGATGAGTTTGGGAAAGTGTGTAAGAAGCGGAATCTAAAGGTGAATTTAGGGAAGAGTAAAGTTATAGTCTTCAAGAGAGTGAAGTCAGTGAATGTACAGTGAGGTTGGGTGAGAAGGAAATGAAAAATGTGAGTGTATTTATGTATTTGGGTAGTGTGATGAGTAAGGATGGAAGTTTGTAGGGTGAAGTTCTTGATAGTGTACAAGGGAGAAAGGTTGCTGGTTCCTTGAACGCAGTGTTAAGAAACAGGGAAGTGAACATGGAAGTGAAAAAGTTATTACATGACAGTAATGTGATACCAACTCAAAAGTATGGAAATGAAGCTTGGACCTTGTTGGAGGGACAGAGTCAAGAGTGAGGGCAGTGGAAATGAGTTATTTGAGAGGAGCGTGTGGAGTCACATGGACAGACAGACTGACAAATGAGGAAGTGAAGGAGCTTTGTGGTGTGGATATGGATGTGACACGAAGCGTTAGGAGAAACACAAAAGCATTAGGAGAAATGCACTGAGGTGATTTGGCCATGTGGAGAGGATGTAGAGTGAGAGACTCATTAGATAGATAAGATAGATAATCTTTTTATTTGGTCCATAGAAATACAGTTACAAAAAATTCCTAGTATACAAGATATGACCTAGCTCTTTGATGAAAAATTTCATCTTATAAGAGCCAGTGAATATTTTATATATATATAAATGTTTTCCATCATTGGATTATTCTGGGACACTGAGTGGCAATAGGCAATACATACATACATATACATATACATATACATATACACACACACACACACACACGCACACACGCATATATACATATATAAACATATATAGTTTCAAGTTTTTTTATGTTGATTGTCAGCTATATTAATTTTATTTACTGGCTTTTGATAACTAATTATTGTTGAGAATGTTGTACGGGACTATGAGCTACATATGATTTTATGAGGTACTTTTTTAGACTGCTTTTAAAGTTATCTACAGTAGTTTTTTTTACTATGTCGTCTGGCAGGGAATTGAATATTTTTGCACCATGATACCTAATATTACTCTGAGATTGTAAAGACGGCATGAAAGGTACAACTAAACGTTCTGTATTTCTATAATGGTATCTTGTAGGTGGAGTGGGTACAAAGAATGAGTTATTGTAAACAAGTCCATTAATGCATTTATACACATATACTGCACATATCAGTTCATTGATTTCTTTCATCTTAAGTATGTTATTATTATAAAATATATCATTCATGTGCTCGTAGCGGCCTACTCGTTCGATTGCCCTCATGATTTGCTTCTGAGCTGTTTCTAAAGGTTTCAGAGCTGTTTTACTTGCCGCTCCCCACACTGCATGACAATATACTAAATGAGTATACACTAATGAATAATATATCAAAATCATTGACTGTTTGTTTAATTTATTCCTTGTTTGATATATAATGCCACAGTACCTTAATACTTTATTTCTAATTTGGATGATATGCTTATTCCACAGTAATTTATTGTCTAATACTATACCCAAAAATTTGGTTTCTGTTACTTCTTTAATGCTGTTATTATTGATAACTACTTGAACACTGTGATTTATTTTCTTATGTCTGTGGAATACAATAAAGTAAGTCTTATTTATATTTAATGTTAGCTTATTGGCTGAAATCCACTGTACCACCTTAGATATTTCTTCAGTTAAGGTATTTGTAAGAGTGTTTATATTACTGTGGCTTAAGTAGAAAGTACTGTCATCAGCAAATAGTACATGTTTTAACCTTTTTGTTGCGTTTGTGATATCGTTGAGGTAGATTAAAAATAATACAGGCCCTAAGATCGAGCCTTGTGGCACCCCTACATTTATTTCAGTAGTGGAAGATGTTTGATTATTAAAATAAACAAATTGTTTACGTTTAGCCAGATAACTCCGGAACCAGTCAAGTGCTTTCCCTATAATACCATAGTGTGTCAGTTTCTCAAGTAATATTGTATGGTCCACTGTATCGAAAGCCTTGGTTAAATCCAGAAACAGACTTATAGTGAACTCGTTTTTATCAAAGGCTGACAAAATGTGATCCGTGAAAGACAAAAGAGCATCTTGTGTGGATCTCCGTCTACGGAACCCATACTGATCATCGGAGAGCATACCTCTTTCTTCTAGAAAATCAATTAATCTGTCACAGACTGGCCTTTCAATAATTTTACTTAAAGAAGGCAGGACCGAAACAGGCCTATAATTTTCAGGTGTATCACGAGGGCCCGACTTGTGTATTGGTATTACTCTCGCTAACTTCAACTGATCAGGAAAGATTCCAGTAGCAAAAGACAAATTACATAAATGAGTTAAAATAGGACACAAAATTGTTATAGACCTCTTCAGCACCTTCACAGGAATATTGTCATGCCCAGCGGCTGAATCACGCATATTCATAACAACTTTATTGATTTCGTCAGTAGTGATTTCCCTGAAAGTTAGCTCATTTATATGAAGTTCAGGAAGATATGCCTGGAACTTAGTTTGAGTCTGGGTAATATTCTTTGCTAATTCTTTACCTATATTGGTAAAATAGTCATTGATTGAATTAGCAGTAATATTTCTTGCATGATTAAGCTCAGTGTGCCCTCTCCTCATTAATACTGAATTTACTATGTTCCAAGTCTTTTTAGAGTCCCCTGCCGAGGTTGCTAGTTTACTTTTATAATAATTTCCTTTAGCAGTCTTAATTGATTGGGTTACTTTATTTCTTACTTTACGGTATATGTCACCATATGTAATCGGTTTCTTTAGATATTTACGTTGTAAGCGGTTGCGTTCTTTAATCATAGCTTTAATTTCATGAGTTATGTATGGTTTATCCTTATATTTTTGCTTTATGTGAATTGTCTTTTCTGGGAAACATTTTTCGAAAATGGTTATAAAATTCTGATAAAAGAAATCGAAGCAGGTTGCGAAATTGCTGGTCTTATAAATGCAAGACCAATCTACTTTTATTAGTTCTTGTTTTAAAATTTCTATATTGTCATCCGTGAAATCCCTATATCTTTTTATTATTTTCTTGTCTGGAGGCTTTATATTCAGTGAAAACGCGGAAAATATGGGAAAATGGTCTGAGATATGACAAACATATATACCATTAGTTATATTTCTACTAATGTTATTAGTCCAGATTTGATCGATTAATGTAGCTGACTGGCAGGTTACTCTAGTAGGATGTATTACTACTGTATAGTAGAATTTACTATTCATTATTGATATCAGATCTGAGGCTAGTTTGTAATTTGCATGTTTTATTAAGTCAATGTTAAAATCTCCCATTAAATAACAGGTTTTCTGTTCCTCTTCTATTACATCATGAAGGTGGTTCAGCGAGTCTAAAAACTGTTCAGCATTGCTTTGAGGTCTTCTATAAAGAGCTCCTATTATGATGCTCTTAGTGTGAGATTTAATTTCGACAAATAATGTTTCAATATAATGTTATTTTCTTTTCAAATCATGCCGCTCAATCGGTCGATGAGAAGACAATACATACAGCGCCAGTCCCCCACTATTTCGGGACACATTGTTAGTAAACATAGTATAATTCGGAATGGAGTACAGGTGTTCGATGCTCGACGTTAGTTTCGTTTCACAAAATGCAATTGCATTAAATTCCTTTCGAAAAAACATTTCACATTCTTCCAGAATAATATCAAACTTTCCTGGTAAACTGTTTGTATTAAGTGATAATATTTTGAAATTTTCATTTTTAATTTTATCTATAGCTTGGTTTATAGAATCAGAAGGATAATAATCACATACTAGTTCATTCAAACCTAGTGAATCATTGAGAAAATTATCAGGATCATTAGCACTATGTCTATCCACGGAAGGCAACACCTGATCATAACTGAGGGACTTCATTTGAAGTAATGAGAAACTTATATTATTATGAGCTAGAGAATTTTCATTGTTGTTTAAGTACCTTAAGAAGTCTCTGTCATCTAAGTCTACAAACGGAAAAATGAAACCTGAATTAAAGTCCACCATTACTTACGACTACACCTTCCGTGGACTTTCTATTTTTTGCTCTGTGGTATCCTAGGCCTTTTCACTGTCTCCCGAATGGGTTTGGGTAAGGCCAGATCTGAATCCACTCTGCTGGTGTCTCTGGGCGGTGTGCGATTGTCCAGTTGATCATTCATTCCGTCTTCAGTCTTGTCGGTAGATGATGATTCGGTACTTCCTGACTCTTGAATTGGTTGTGACGATTGTTTACCTTTCTGAGGGCTCGAGTCATCATGCTGAGATATAGGCTGATTGGTCTTGGGTGGTGAAAAAAGTTCGATCGGCTTCATGGACGTTGATTTTTTTTCATTTTTGTCTGTTGTAGTTTCTTTGTTGGAATTTGTTTGGCGCTGATTAAAAGATCTTATGATGAGTTTCCTGTAACTTAAACAGGCATATTTTCCTTCTGCCCTCGCCGTTTTTAGTTGTGGTATTAATTTCTTCCTCATTTCGACTGTAGCTGGGCAGAAGTCCTCATTCATGTAGATTGTTGTATCCTTTAACTGCGACCTCTTAGCCAAGATAGCGTCTCGTTGCCGTTGTGTTGCAAATCTAGCCACTATATCACGAGGTCCACTGCCATGTTTTCCCACACGATGTGCTCGTTCTAGGTTGGGTGTTATTCCTATTTTGTCTGCAACCAATTTAGCGACCTTATGTTCAGTCTGTTCCGCATTCTCATCCTTGGCTTCGTGTACTCCAGAGAAGCGTATGTTGAACCTGCGAGACTGGTCATCGATGTAATCGAGACGTGGGATAGTTTCATTTAGCAGCTTTCTCAACGACTGGCATTCACTAACTAGGCTTTCCTTTTCTTCATTTACTGTTTTTAGGCTTGATTTCAGGGCGTTAATTTCTTCATGTGCATATTATAAGCTTCTGATCACGTCCTTCAGTTCATTTCGTAGATCCTTTATTGCTTCGTTGACAGTCTCCATACTGTCTGTGACAAGTGAGTGGTGAATCGTGACTTCTGGTGGAGAGGCACCTCCTTCCAGCTCAGTGTCCAGTCGCAGACAGTGGTGAACATGCTTTAGCACTGCATCAACCTAGTAGCAGTGAGACTAGCAAGATTCAGACTAAAAGCATTCTCCCCACTTTCCTTTTGGGGGTGGTGACATGGAGGGCTCTGATAAGAATGGCAAGACCACCTCATTCCCAACTTCTCCCGATACCTTCTTGAGATTATCTCCATCCGAGAGGGGTGGTGGCCCTTCCTGGGTGCGTATTTTATTCTTCTGCTTTACTTAGTCATTCAGTCTTACTGGCATCGTTGGTGCGAGTTCTGCGAGAAATTACTCGGTAACGTCGTGCCTTTGCTCAGGAGTAGTTGAGACAATGCAGCTAATCAATCCAGAATCTCACCAGAAAAGGTGCATTTGGATGTTAAAGCAACCTTTGCCTAACCAACTTAGGCCTAACCTTGTGGTAATTTAGTCTAATACCTTCTTTTGCTTCAAGGGATGAGAAAGGTGCAACGTTGCTGGGTCTTTTCTCAAGCCACTCGAGAGAGGTAGCCTGCAGTTCTACTGAACCCAGGTTCGAATCCCCGCTGTGGCAGGGAACAGTTTAAGGATTTGAATTTCATGTAAAGCAGACTTTACTGATCTACCAGAAGACCCGGCGATATGTAAAAATACCCAAGCTAATACCAATACACCAGTCCTGTAAGAGACAGTCCTAGCATGTACTCAGTATGGACGGTGGGTGTTAGTGCCGAAGTGGTGATATGTAGAAATGTATATGTAGGAGGACTACTGGACCTTGGTAGCAGGCTGTGAAGCCTACGCCCAGAGTCAAACACACACAAAAATCAGCAGTCATTCCAATACCAGGTTCTAGGGTAAAGGCTGTATTCAGAGGCAGTAGCAGTGCAGGGTTAAGGACTAAGGGACACAAAAGCAATACGCTGGAAAAAGACAACTCAGCATGAGATGAAATACAGTAAAAGAAACGAATGAAATCAAGAACATAATAAAGAAAAGAAACAACGAAACGAAAGAATGAATGAAATAAAATTATCGAAGGGAAAACAAAAAGACAAAAAGAAGGAAAGTGCGAAAGAAACATGCAGAATCAACAAGAGCTGGACAGAAAGGGAGAATTAACAAGAGTTGCAGAGAATTCTGATCAAATTGAAACAAGGAGAAAAATAATACAAAGAGAACAATAAAGAGACGCAGAGATAACAAGAAAAACCCGTGGAAAGAATAAACAATTGATGATCTGAGGGGAGAGAGAAAAACAAAGTGAGGAAAATGATTCAGCGACAGGAAAAAAAGAAAAGAATGGAGGAGCAAGCAAACCATAGCAAACTAAGAGTTATAGAGAGTGAAATGAAAGAAAAAGACGAAAAATATAAAAAAGAAAATATGGTAATATGCAAAAAAAGAAATCAAAGAAGGAATCAACGACACACAAGAGTCCATCATCCGCGCTGTAAAATCAGTCTTAAGATCCGCCAGCATGATCAGTGGTCTCCTGTGGATGTGAAGTATTTTCATGATGATTTGTATGTATATAACTATGTACACTTGATGAAATGAAGTATTTTTCTCGCTTCTGACCTGCTGTTTATATCGTGATTGATCATCATACTTTGAAAATGAGGAGCAGAGTGCTCGGTCATGACAGATGTCTACTGATAATTTAAATGGGACTTAAGGTAGAACTGTAGAACCTGCCAATTGTCCTTGAATTTTATTGATTGCTTTCGCCATCGAATTACTGTACTCTGACCTTACCTGGCCGTCAACCCATCCACCAAGTCTGATGTAAATCGAGCCATCCCAGCCAAGAATGCTAAATTTTGACTTTTGGCATTTTTCTTATATCAGAATAAATGTATCACCAACAAATCGAAAACATTTCCACCAAGTATATTCTACGTCGAATAAAGATTATTTGGGTTAAAGGGTCATACTTATGGCCAAACCCTATGAGCTTTATTTTTTTTTTTCTCCCAAAACTAACTCACTTCACTTTCCTTCAATAGTTACATCAAGTTTGATCAAAATCTGACCAAGTTATTTGAATTGCCCTTCCACGTACATTTCTTTACCTATAACCTTTTTTTCTGACAAAAATAAATTCGTATTTTCTCAGAAAGACCTAAATTACTGTGCCAAAATCATTGAACTTCCATCCAGTAGTTGTTCCATAATGTTGCTCTCAGATAGGCAGACCAACTGACGAACAAACAGGACCAAACACATAACCTCCACACACTTTCGATCGCAGGTTTAGAAAAGAAAAAATAGCAACAACTAATAAGAAGATAGGACAACCACAAAGGAAGGAAGGAAGGAATCGAGGAAGAACACGATAAAGGAGTGTTTGGATGGAAGTGAGACAATATAAAGGAGTACTGAGAGTAGCAGGGTGGAGATGAAAAGGCTGACTGCTGTTGGTAAGAGAAGGGAGGAAGATAGATTATCAAGGGGAGGGAGAGGGTGAACATGAGTGTAGATGCTTAGAGAAACCAGACTGGAGGAAAGAAACTTTGTGATAACCTTTCATATAATGTATTACACTACCCTTTCCGGCTATGCTTTCGCTTGTGAATATAAGTACCGCAAACACCATGCCTTTCCATGCCAATGAATTAAAAACCAAAAAAAATACTACCAGCGACAGGAATAAATGATTACCTTGTTGACTTTCAGGTTATTAAAATCGTCTGTTGATATGCGTAACAGAATCGACTATGAGTGTGTCAACGGTATGCGATACCAGTACTTTCAAACCCCTTTTCCAGTTTCAGTTAAGTATCATCTAAGGAGGACGCGGCAATAAGAGAATCAGTAGCTCACTTCCTAGCTTGAGATTTAGTAATCTAGTGACGTGGTGTTAATTATATATCGATTTGTTCTAACCTGACTACTATTCCTCACTTCTTTCAGCTCAACTTATGGCCACATATAGTCACTATTGAAAGTTAATTTGACCAGTAACCATGGAGACCCATCCTCCTTATAGCAAAGGCTGATCGAATTACATGCAATCCCATTTATTTAGACTGTAGAAATGGTTCTATTCTTATATTTAGAGGTGGTGACACACGATTTTTTTTGCCAGCTCTTCCCAGGCAACTCTATCTTGGATAACTTCTTGACGACTTTTAAAGAATTGCTGTAACTTGGGCCTTTGAGCAGCAATCACCAAGAAAAGTTGTCAACAAACCCCCAAAAGACGCAGCCATTGTTGAGCTGCCTATGAAGAGACGCCAGAAAATTCGCTCGTGTGACCATGCTTTTCAAGTCCCTCGGTGTGGCGTGATGCGACCACCCCTGCCGTGGTAAGGCTAGTCCTGCCATTTACTAACATGGCTGACACATGAATGGCCGGAACGCTCAACCACTGATTTCCTTTCACATCGTGTCCGGCCACATATTTCTGACATGGGCAGGAAAAGAAAACATTATGAATGAGAAATGGTATGGAAATTACAGTTAAAGTAGGATTTTAGAAATGGTATGGAAATTACAGTTAAAGTAGGATTTTAGAAGACAGTCGCAGACATAATCGTAGTCTATCATGGGTGAGATACAATACACCACTTAAATTACTAACTTGTTCCTATAGTCTAATCTTTGGCAATTTATCTGTCTATCTATCTGTCTATCTCTATTTATCTATCTCTATCTATACATCTATATCTATATCTATCTATCTGTCTATCTATCTATCTATCTATCTATCTATATCTATGTATATATATATATATATATATATATATATATATATATATATATATATATATATATATATATATATATATATATATATATATATATATCATGCCATTCATTAATGCTAGACACGAAAAATCATATTAGCCATTCATACCAAGTCAACAGTTCACTAAAAGATCGAACTCTACAAAATAGTTTGAGAGCAACTGTGCCAGAGCAACGGCCCAAGAGTCATTGGCATATAAGTCCTACTTAAAACTTAAAATAAAAATAACATATGAATCACTCTGTTAATTTAAATTTGCTACAAAACATTCAAAAACAGTAATAAATCTCGCTCAATCAAACTTTCTTCAAAACCAAGCATCAAAACTACTTAACAATCCTAATGACAATAGAAGATTCTGGTAAACTTTCAGTTCTTTCAATAATAGCTTTAACAAGTCATCACTCATATCCTCACTAAAATCTTCAGACGGTAACATATCAAACGACCCTTGTGGTAAAGCGAATATCCTTGCAAGTACATTTGCCTGAAATTCTATATTAGAGGATGTCAGTCAGAACATCCCTGTGCTAGATCTTGGCTCTCTTGAAATTGTTCCACTTAAAATACAAACTAGACACGTAAAATTCATCCAAGACAATTTACCAACTAACAAAGCTCCGGTCCCATATGGCATTCCTCCAATTGTTTTGAAAAAGTGCTCCCCAGAACTTGCCTTTCTTCTAGGTAAATTATTCAGACTATGCATGCATATTTCATTTCCTGATTCATGGAAAGAAGCAAATATCCACCTAATTCCAAAGAAAGGAAGTTCCTCTGACCCCTGTGATTACAGACCAATATCTGTCATGTCTTCTCTTGGTAAAGTATTTGAAATTGTAATTAATAAGCACATAGTTAAACACATTGAATCCAACAACTTAATTAGTGAGAGGCAATATGGTTTTTGCCACGAAGGATCTGCCATTGATATATTCAGTCTCGTGACTCATACCATTAATCAAACAATTGACTAACATGGAGAAACTCATGCAGTAACCCTTGACATTTCTAAAGCTTTCTGCAGAGTGTGGCAACATTCCCTACTATCTAAACTCCCTTGCTATGAATTAACATCTTTTGTTCCTCTGCTTTCCTCATATCTCAGCAACAGAAAAATAAGAGTAAAAGTAGATGATGAATATTCCAGTTTCCACTCAATGAATGCTGGCATTCCACAAGGATCAGTTCTGGCACCAACCTTATTCCTAGTTCATATTAGTCATCTACTATCTGTTAACCACAATCTCATCCATTCATATGCAGATGAATCAACACTTCACAGGTCATTCATACTCAAACACCCATTCACAAAGTTTGATGTATCTAACTCTCAACTCAGTGCAGCCATCTCCATAAATCAAGACTTATCTAAGATCACTGAATGGGGACAAAATAACCTTGTCTTATTTAATGCTAGTAAAACCAAATATATACAATTTCCAAATAGACAGATATTGCCAGATTCGTATATTACCTTCAGTGTTACTAATATTCCCATCTCCTTAAGAATTGACATTCTCTGTGTCTCACTTAACAATGCCCTCAGCTGGACCTCTCATGTCAGATCACTTGCTAAAACCGCCTCAAAGAAACTTGGATTATTGTACAAAATCCGTAACTTCTTCACTAACGAGCAGTTAACTATACTTTATTAGAGTCATGTACGCTCTCAGCTAGAATACTGCTCACCCTTGTGGAATGGATGTGAAGATGTTGCACTAAAAAATTCTGAACAAAACCGTTGGAATTAATAATAACCCTGCTATTACAAATTAACTACCTCCCCTACAAGTAAAAAAGAATGTTGTCTCCCTTGCATTATTTTACAAATACTTTTATGGCAAATGCTCAGACGAAGTTGTGTCCATTGTGCCACCTCTCCATGATTTCCCTCGTGCTACACAGGCATCTGGTAGCGCTCATGACTTGAATGTCAGACAGCCATATTGCATAACTTCAGGTTATCAGAATTCTTTTATTCGTCGAACTGCATCTATCTGGGACTCACTTCCCCAGAGTTGTTTCTCCCCAAACTTCAGTCTACAGCTGTTCAAGTCCAACTGTTACAGTTTTTTTAATGAATGGAGGACGCCAGTAATCTTCTGATGTATGAATATTTTTTTTTATATATATATATATATATATATATATATATATATATATATATATATATACTAACTTCAAAGGCTTACTGGCCAACTGCCTTCAAACCTGGTAAGCTCAGTTGGATAAGTGTCTGCTTCTTTTGGCCAAATACAGTATGATGGCAATCCATCAACCAGGACTCCGGATGTTATCCAGAACACAAATAATAGAGTCAGCTGTACTACCTCAAGAACTGTCGAAGCTAGGAAACTGAAATTTTACAATAGTATAGCCTTAAGGCATATCTGGAGCGCAAAGGAGTATGGTTCCAGTCGGTTGACTAGTCTTTGAGATCGGCTGGGGTAAACAATTTGAATTTTTTCTGATATTCCAGATGTCACCTAAATCTCTTCGAAAGATAACTAAAGCTACCAAACTTATTGGACTTAGAGACAGTGATAACCTAAGATGATATGCACAAGATCAGTGACCTTGACCTCGTCTGTTGTAAAAAAAAAAAAAAAAGGGGGGGGGCTTTTCCGGATATTCTTGATGTTACCTAATTATCCATGAAGGATTAAAGCTAGTGCCACTAAACTTGGTGGTCAGTTATGACATAAGGTGAAATACAAGACCAATGACCTTGACCTCAGAACCCCTTTATAGCCCGGCTTCTACTAGGCAATGGTTGTGGGAAGTTTTTCTTAATCAAAATTGTCCTTGGACAGCATTACAGTGCTCTGAAGAGAAGAAAATGGTGCGAGAAGAAAATGCGAAATGGTGAATGAAATAGTGGAAGATGAGGGAAATGAATAACAGCAGAAAACTGAAACAAGAAATGGAGTGCAACAGGACGGTGTTTAGGTAACTGCTTGGTAAATGAGGATAGGAAAAGCTGGATAGTGAAAGGAAAAGGTGGGGAGGAGACAAGAGGAAGTATAGGCCTACTGAGTTTTATGGGAAGAGAGGAAGCCATGAGAATGAAGTGGGGTGAGAGGGAACCGATACTGTAGTAAAAGATAAGTAAATAGGTGTCACGGGGTTTTTATAATAACACTGTGTTTTTTGAAATAAATAGTTAAATATTATTTAAGTTGATAATAATATTCAATAATATTGAAGAGCAGAGACAATGATTGTCTTGCTACATCAAGCAACGATTACTTTACGCTGACTTGCTACGATTCTCTAAGATCGAGAATTTATAAACTTTCTCAACAGTACACAGCAGAGACTAATTACTCACAATTGCTGAATTACTGTACTGTTAGCCTCTGGAGAAAGTTACTTCACCCCTGACAATAAATAACTAATACTAATAATAACATCAGATTCTTGCTGATGCATTAACTCCTGGCACAACGGATTTTAAGTTAATACAACAAGACTGGTCTAAGTACCAGTTATGAAAGCAAACGTTTATGCAAGCTAGGAGCTATATGGAAAATAAGCTTAATTTGGATTAAATGAAACAAGATTTTACTTTACATTGAGCTCAAGGAAAAGAACTATTAAATTTATTAATTACAAAAAATAAATTTAACGTTACAATTCAAATCAATTTAAATGAGACGCACTCACTCACTCACAGAAAAGCTAAATACTTACGCCTAGGAAAAAACACCTTAACTAAACTCTTATGACTACAAAATACAAAAAGGAAATACTAGTCAATGAATGCGGTGTATCACCCAAAGCTGGAGAACTAAAGGTGGGAGCTTGGAGAAACTGTAAGCGGAGTTTGGGTACTAGCTGACCTCTCGCACTGCTGCACAGGTCCTGTCTCCGTCACAGCAAACACTAGACTGAGTAAGTCGTGGGAACAAAGGGAGAAGCAGTAGGCCGCATTTTTAACGGTCAAGTGCAAGCAGGGGCGAACAATAAAGAAAACAATAGTATCGCTCAGTACAGCACTTAGTGACGTGCATTAAATCGGTCACTTTTGAAAACAGTGACGAATGTTTTGAAAAGTGTACCCCGAAATGGAGGGAGAAACGGTTAGCTGAGCGATACGCAGTGAGTTTTCCACTAATAGTTCGTGGCTTCTCACAAAAGGGAAATGTCGCGGATTGATTCGTGACATTACGCCCTTACAAAGTTAAATTTTTTCCTTATGGGAAAAAATTTGTGGATATATATATATATGTATACATCCTAAGTCATTCACACAAGATTCACACTGTGGTGTGTGTGCTATCCTGCTACAGGAGAAAGTCGCAGTCGCCAGTGAGCGAAAAAACCTCGTATTTACGTTAATAGAAGCAAGCTTGAGGGAAAAACTCCGTGACGACAGTGAAAATCCTGTACTCAGGTCAAACTGAGCGAAAAGTCACTACATTTACACTGACAACTAACTGTTGTGTAGCGTGGTGTATGTAATACATGGTGTAGGTGTGACAGTTGTAGTGAACTGTACCTACGTGTAAAATGACAGTAAATAATAATATGGCGACGACGAAGGCAGAGAAGAAGAGGCGGCAGCGTGCAGCAGACGATCAGCTGGTCCGCACAGCAAAACTGCTACACCCATTGCTGAACCTGCAAAACCAATTGAGGTGGAGCATCAAAAGTGTCAATGAGACAAAATTTTATTATGTTACAATTACTCTCTCTGCCTAGCAGTCAGTGCTACGATGTACATTCGAGGTCGCCATTAATTATAGCACACGATTATGGTTGGCAAGTTGAGAATCCTTGTGCAAACTCGGGTCTTCCATAGCCTCGAACCGCACACGGGTCCTCAACCTGTGCCTTAACCTACAGTACTTATATTAATATCGGGAAGCTGAGAATCCTTGTGCAAACTTGGGTCTTCCATAGCCTCAAGTCGCCTCTGCGGAGTTCTCTCTCGAACTTCCCCCTTAACCTACAATACAATACTTATATTAGTACCGGGAAGCTGAGAATCCTTGTGGAAACTTGGGTCTTCCATAGCCTCAAGTCGCCTCTGCGGAGTTCTCTCTCGAACTTCCCCCTTAACCTACAATACTTATATTAGTATCGGGAAGCTGAGAATCCTTGTGCAAACTTGGGTCTTCCATGGCCTCAAGTCGCCTCTGCGGAGTTCTCACTTCCCCCTTAACCTACAGTACTTATATTAGTATCGGAGAGCTGGGAATCCTTGTGCAAACTTGGGTCTTCCATAGCCTCAAGTCGCCTCTGCGGAGTTCTCTCTCGAACTTCCCCCTTAACCTACAGTACTTATATTAGTATCTGGGAGCTGAGAATCCTTGTGCAAACTTGGGTCTTCCATAGCCTCAAGTCGCCTCTCAACTTCCCCCTTAACCTACAGTACTTCTATTAGTACCGGGAAGCTGAGAATCCTTATGCAAACTTGGGTCTTCCATAGCCTCAAGTCGCCTCTGCGGAGTTCTCTCTCGAACTTCCCCCTTAACCTACAGTACTTATATTAGTATCGGGAAGCTGAGAATCCTTGTGCAAACTTGGGTCTTCCATAGCCTCAAGTCGTCTCTGCGGAGTTCTCTCTCGAACTTCGCCCTTAACCTACAGTACTTATATTAGTATCGGGAAGCTGAGAATCCTTGTGCAAACTTGGGTCTTCCATAGCCTCAAGTCGCCTCTGCGGAGTTCTCTCTCGAACTTCCCCCTTAACCTACAATACATAATATGCATGTACAGGCCCTGGACATACTGTGTCCTGTGGGGCCAATGGGCGAGACGTCAGGTCTGCACCCACTTCACCACTACCCTGTCTCTCAACTGACTCAGAGATTACAGGTGTAGTTACAAATGGCACAGGAAGGGCATGTCCCTGATTAGTGGTGATACTTTGGCACACACTGCAGGAACGGACAAAACTATCTATGTCTCGTCCCATCCCTGGCCAGAAAAAGTCAGCTCGGATACGGCCCTGGGTCTTCCTTTTGCCCATGTGACCTCCTGAGGCTGAACAATGACCCCATTGTAACACTGCTAGGCGGTACTTGGCGGGAACGACAAACTGCAGTCGAACCTCGCCCTCGGGTGTTCGTGACTCACGGTAGAGCCGTCCTTGTTTACAAAGGAACTTGGCTCGACCTCCCCGTGAATACTTTATCACTCGACGTTTTTGTTTGTTCTGCACGGTAGCAAGTGTCGGGTCAGAATGTTGTTCTTGTACAACAAGTTGACTACACATCAGATCTTGCGGCGATTCAATGATCACTGGGGTGACACAGTCTGGAGCCTCAGCCATGGCTCGTGTTACCACAGCAGCCGAAGTCTGAGTAGCGTCATCGGAGCAACTATCCTTGACTCCATTAATATTGCCTACTATAAAGTCAAATAGAGGCTCTGGCATGACAACTGCAAGTGTCGTACCAGTATAAAATGGACATGCCACCTGGATACATGCCTCAGGGAACAATCTCACTGATCCATCAATAAGCTTTGCATGGATCTGTCGACCTGTATACTGCTCAGGCCGAACTAAACTCTGCTTAACAGAGCAACCTGAGGAACCATTGTCTCTCAGGACCTTCACAGGAATGTCTCCCACAAACCCTTGCTGAACAAGGAAGGTACTGTCACCTGTGGGAGGGCCTGTGGAGGAAGCAGCTAGCCACTCATGAGGCTGCTGAACTGATGCGGTGAACATTGTGCCTTGACAATTATATTGGGAAGATGGAACATTGGCCATCTGTGGAGGGGGGTCCACTGTCACTGTGGGACTAGTGAACTGTGGGGAAGTACCCACACTGGTAGGGACGTGACCACCAGGCTGCTGCTGAGGAATGAAGGCTGCATTCGCTTCCTGCCTTTTTTGAGCTGGTGGTGAAAATGTTTGTCCCGACGGTCGGTTGCGTGGCTGATACTGCTGCTGATTAGGGTACTTGTTGTACCCCTTCCACTCAGGTTTCTGAGTGTTTTGCCCCTGGTCCTTCCACTGCGGTTTTGGACCTTGGCCATTACTCTGAGAACGGCCTTGTTGCTGGGGTTCAGTCTGAGACGGCTTCCCAGACTTGGCAGCATCTTTTCTGCTCCAGGTGTTTTGCTTACGAGCTTGATACCCGTATGCAGTAAAGAATGCGTCAGCCTTCTCTGCCATTTGGCTGGCATCATTCACCTGGCAGATCTTAAGCTGTGCTATGAGCTCAGCAGGCCACGACCTCTCTAGCTGTGTACGCAGCATAAGGTCAATTATCCCCTCACGCGTGGAAGGAGTTTCATCTTTCTCCATCCACTCATTTAAGTAAGCTGTGAGACGATCAAGGAACTGAACAGCTGTCTCCTTGTCTTGGAGACGAGCTCGCATGAACTGAACTTTGGCGTCGTCTACTGTGAGACCATACGCCTTAATGGGTGCAGCTTTCATCATCTCATATGTGAGATTGTCTCCACGAATTCTGTGGAGAATATCGAGGGCAGGGCCCTCAAATAGGCTAAGAAACTGAAGCCGCTTAGCTGCCTCATCCAGTTGATACATGTCTGCCATGTCCTCAAAACGAGCTATGTACGGCTCGATTCGCTCGCTTTCCTTGTATGAAGGAAGCTTGATGCGTGGGGTCGCCAGGACATGTGCAGGGAGAACGCTCGTGGAGCTTGGACCAACTGCACCAGACGTGTCTGAAGCCAAGGAATCTCGCTTGAGCTTCAGCACTTCAAGTTCATGTTTTCGTTCTTTGTCTCGTTGTTCACGCTCGTATTCGCGCTGTTCTCGCTCGTATTCACGCTCCTTTTCGCGTTCCTCACGCTGTTCTCGCTCGTATTCGCGCTGAATCTTACACTCTTCACGGGCATCATTCTCGCGCTGCTGCTCCTAATTATGCCGTGAGAGTATATACTCTTTAATTTCGGTTGGGTCTGTAAGACCCATATCTTTGGCTTCCTGTAAAAATACAGCGGTAGCCATGGCGCTAATTTATTAAGCAAACCGAAATTGAGTACTGACTGCTTAGCGACGAATACTAATAACACAAATAAAGAATACAGACACAAGCTAGTGGTGACCAGTCTTATCCAGTTAACTGGCAAAGAATAAATAAAAAATGTAAATGACTGGGAAGACTCAATAATAAACACAATGGGTACGGCGACTTCCCAGGAGCGAATAAAATCGTCTGGGGTTACCAAAAATAAACTAGAGTTATGTATTCTATTGATTAATAAAGCAAAATTCACTTGCTAAATTAAGGGTAAACACCAGTAAGCTTGTGCCTATAAACTTTAATGATAAATACCTAAATATGAATGAGTGAGCACTATCTCGTGAATAGCTTTAGAGCTAGGAGTTAATATCCTGGAATGAGGTCGCCAATTGTCACGGGGTTTTTATAATAACACTGTGTTTTTTTAAATAAATAGTTAAATATTATTTAATTTGATAATAATATTCAATAATATTGAAGAGCAGAGACAATGATTGTCTTGCTACATCAAGCAACGATTACTTTACGCTGACTTGCTACGATTCTCTAAGATCGAGAATTTATAAACTTTCTCAACAGTACACAGCAGAGACTAATTACTCACAATTGCTGAATTACTGTACTGTTAGCCTCTGGAGAAAGTTACTTCACCCCTGACAATACATAACTAATACTAATAATAACATCAGGTTCTTGCTGATGCATTAACTCCTGGCACAACGGATTTTAAGTTAATACAACAAAACTGGTCTAAGTACCAGTTATGAAAGCAAACGTTTATGCAAGCTAGGAGCTATATGGAAAATAAGCTTAGTTTGGATTAAATGAAACAAGATTTTACTTTACATTGAGCTCAAGGAAAAGAACTGTTAAATTTATTAATTACAAAAAATAAATTTAACGTTACAATTCAAATCAAATTAAATGAGACGCACTCACTCACTCACACAAAAGCTAAATACTTACGCCTAGGAAAAAACACCTTAACTAAACTCTTATGACTACAAAATACAAAAAGGAAATACTAGTCAATGAACGCGGTGTATCACCCAATGCTGGAGAACTAAAGGTGGGAGCTTGGAGAAACTGTAAGCGGAGTTTGGGTACTAGCTGACCTCTCGCACTGCTGCACAGGTCCTGTCTCCATCACAGCAAACACTAGACTGAGTAAGTCGTGGGAACAAAGGGAGAAGCAGTAGGCCGCATTTTTAACGGTCAAGTGCAAGCAGGGGCGAACAATAAAGAAAACAATATTATCGCTCAGTACAGCACTTAGTGACGTGCATTAAATCGGTCACTTTTGAAAACAGTGACGAATGTTTTGAAAAATGTACCCCGAAATGGAGGGAGAAACGGTTAGCTGAGCGATACGCAGTGAGTTTTCCACTAATAGTTCGTGGCTTCTCACAAAAGGGAAATGTCGCGGATTGATTCGTGACAATAGGAAAGAACAAAGAAATGTAGGACATCAGAAAGGGAGGGTTGATGCGACTGGGAATAACAGAGTGAGAGATTACGTACGAGGTCGGGGGAAGTGGCGTGAGAAGGAATAGACTAAAAGGTGATGGAGAGCAGACCTGGGTGAGGAGAGAAAAACAAGCAATGAATGTTGGGGGTATAATTTGAGCAACAGACAAATAGGAAGACTGAGAACTGAGAAAGTGTGGGGTATGATGAAATCTGGAGAGGGAAAATTGACAAGAGAGTGGAAGGGAGGTGGGAAGAGTGAACGGGGTGCAAGGTGTGGTGCAAAAATATATTTGTAAGAGGGGTGAATTGGGAAGAAGAGATTGGTGCATAAAGGCGAAGTGTATAAACGGTGATATGGGAAGAAGGGGATTAGCGATAAGAGCGAAGAGGGAGGGAGAAGGAGATAGAATATCTGTGAAGGAAGGTAATAGATTTGCGTGGAAGGAGGAGAGGAAATGACGGGATGAATGGAGGAAAAATGTTGAGGGTAAAATATTAAGAGAGATGTGTAGAAAGGATAAGCAGGAATGCATGAAAGAGGAGGGAGATTTGGAGGGGAGAGTGACAACGAGAAAACAAATGAGAGATAAGAGCAAATAAAACATGGAGGCTTTGCATTAGGAGAGGTAGCTGTGGGAGGGAGTAGGCACCAGTCGAACAGGGAGGGTTCTCCCAAGGTGGATGGAAAGCTGATGTCAAAGAGAGCTGGAGCTCCCGTTTCATCGGCCTTTGGGACTAGCTCCTGACCATTTCCATTTCCTGGACTTTTTTCATTGTTTCAGTAACACAGAGGGTACACCAGCATGCTCTCAAATAAAAATTCCTCAAACTGTCAACACCAAACTGCATGCACATTACACACTAAACTTTCTCTCAAAATTTCTTTTAAAAATGGCATCTCAGCACCAAGCCTCGGAGTCCCTAGGGGTGGGGGACCATAAAAGCCCCTACCATCCTCCCCTCTCCCGGTGACGACCAAACGAGATGCTTGGAACTACTGTCTGACTCACTTCTTCATTTCTGCAACACTCTTGGTCTTTACTCTCACTTTATCTCTCTTGAACACCACCTCTCATCCACTAAACTTCATCTTCTATTCCTCAAAGAGACTCAACTGTTTGAGACAACTAATAGCAAACACTTCTCTGTATCCTCCTAATTCCTCTATACTCATTTCAATGTCAAAGGTGGCTGTTGTGTACACATAAGCAACAACATATCTTGTTCTCGTGTTACTGAACTTGAATTACCTGAATTCTCAACTCTCTGGCTCTGACCTTCCTCTTATTCTCTGACTAAATATATCTGTGGTCTTTACTTATCCCCTAATTTTACTGACAAAGAAAAATCAGTTGACTACCTTACTTCAGATATGGAACACATCCTATAAATTTCTCATTTCTCTGAAATCTCCATTCCAGAGGATTTCAGTGTTCACCACCTTTGGCTTTCCTCTCCTTCCACTGATCCACCTGGTGAACAAGTCTGCGCCTTTCCTATCCTTAACCCCCCCCGTCCCGTCGACGTATGGGTATGTTGTAACATTTTGCATTTGCCAGTCCTGGCGACATACTGGTACGTCGTGCAATTGCAAGGTCCCTAATTTGCACAATTTTCAATTTTCGGGCATGATTTTTCGTATGTATGCACGGGACACCTTCCTCTATTCCTTTTCAAGATGCCAAGCAGGGACAATGCCTTACACCGCATAACCTCCCCCCTCCCCCCCTTATGCCATTGTCTCAGCAATTCACCTGTTACCAGTGACCTGGCCAGTTAAGACATTCAGGGCCAGAGTGATTCCCCAATCGATGACAATGTGTAGGACAAAGTTTACATAGCATTAGAGGAAGAAACAGTCAGAAATAATGATCAGGTAATGTGGCAAAAGAAGGTCAGGTATGGTGATGAGTTAGTGAGTGAAACAATGCTTATAATGCCTATATTACTGTTTGAAAACCAATATACTCTTGTACTACATATAAACTTGTACCAAGTAAATAAATAAATACTGTTTATGAGTGGTGTGAAATAGTTACCCTCCCATAGAACTCGTTTTCTTTGGTGCCAGCCTGTTAGAAAACCCAGTCAGGTAAGGAGGTACTCGTACCTAGATCAAGTATTTTAAACCTCAGGTGAGCGATTTCTCTATGAATTATTGATGTTTCTCACCAAAAGTGGAGGTTTTAGCCAAAAAAAATAAAAATCGAAAATACCTCGGGATTGGAGGGTGTCAGAGGTGCGAAATTGCTTGGGATGTGACTGGTTAATGACCAAGAGCAGCTTGTACAGCACCCTACCCATATACCTGACTGTCATGGAGAGAGTTCCAACATACCTGACATCTTCCTTACACTAAATCCTTCGGCTTATGCTGTTAATCATTTCTCTACAGCACCCTACCCATATCCCTGACCGCCTTGGAGAGAGTTTCAATATACTTGACATTTTTCCTACAACAAATCCTTCTGCCTATGCCGTTAATTATTTCTCTTCATTTGGCTCTCCCACTCACAACCTTGGCACCTTAACCTGTCATATCGCTCCAATAAGGCAAGTGGACCCTCCAAAGAAGCGGTGGCTATGGCACTTTCGAGATGTTGATTGGGAGGCCGTCAGGAAGTACTTCTTTTTATTTTCACTGGAATGCTTCCATGACCGAGAGCCACCTGAGTTTGCCTCGCTCATAATGGAGGTTATTCTTTCGTGTATGGAAGCATAGAATCCTTTCTTTTATCCTGTGACTAATGCAAAAATAAATGGTTTAATCACAGGTGTTCTAATGCTGTCCACAACAAGGACAGGGCTTACGAAAGGTACTATAGCCAACCCATCCTGAATCTCATCACTTTTAAGTTTCTGCCTGTAATCATGCTGTCTTTTCCTCGCTCTGCTAGAAAAAAAATCAAACTAAATGCTTTGAACTCTCCAACACAAATTCCTCCAGCTCCTTCTGGCACCTTGCCAAAAACTCCTTTAAATTCTTTGTCATCATCCTTCCCTCTCTTTTCCACATTCATGGTTCTGTAGCTGTTTCTTCTAATGATGAAGCAGACTTCCTCCAATTCCACCTTCCGATGCCATTCCTCCATCACTTCTCCCCTCTGACTTCCTCATGGCTGACATTAAAATTTCTTCAGTTGATGTACTTTCTGCCATTACTGGCCTCAATACTAACGAGGCATATGGGCCTGGTGGGGTCCCTCCTGTTGTCCCCAAGAACTGTGCATCTGTGATTACATCCTGCGAAGACAAACTCTCTTGCCTTTGTCTTTCAACTTGCACCTTTCCGTCTTACTGGAAGTTTGCGTTCATTCAGCCTGTCCCAAAGAAAGGTAACCATTCCTAGCCCTCTAACTATACCCCAAGTGTTTTAACATCCTGTATTTCAAAAGTTTTTAAATATATTCTTAACAGAAAAAAAAAATAATCATCTTTTCTATTACATCCCCTTTCTGATCGTCTGTATGGGTTCAGCCAGAGACTTTCCACTGGCAATCTTATCACCTACCTTTAAAACTCCTGGTCATCGTCCTCTCGGGATTTTAACGAAAACTTTGTCATTGCTCTTGACTTCTCAAAGGCTTTCCATGGAGAGTGGCATAAATCTTTAATTTCCAAACTGTCCTCTTACGGTTTCTATCCCTCTATCTGTTTCTTTATCTCTAGCTTCCTTTCTAGTCATTCCATAGCTGCTGTTGTAGACGGCAACCGTTCTTCTGAAGCTATCGATAATGGTGATCCTCAGAGTTCTGTCCTATCACCAACTCTCTTCCATCTACTGATCAGCGATTTTCTATGCTATACATCTAACCCTCTTCACTCATTCGCTGATAACTCCACCCTTCACCTTTACATTAGCTTCCCACAGCGCCCATCTAAGCAGTTACTTCAACAAACAAGGGCTGAGTCTATGGCACACCTAATGTCTGACATGGCTCATATCTCTGATCGGGGTAAACGTATTCATGTTGATTTAATGCTTCAGAAACTTAGTTCTTACGTCTTTCAACCCATTAAAACTTTCCTCAGGAGTACCCTCTAACTTTTAATTATATCCAATTCAATGCTGCATCATCTTTAAATATTCTTGGGGTTTCATGCCCGCGAGATTTGTCTTGGAAAGATCATATTACCTCTCTTGTAAAATCTGCTTCCAAGAAATTAAGTGTGATAAGCTGATTCCGTGACTTATTTACCCCTACGCAGTTATGGCTTTATACATAAGTTTTATTCGGCTCTGCGTAGAGTACAATGCAAATGTGAGATAAACTTCCAACATACAGCTATTATCAACAAGTTGGAGTCAGAGGCATTTCGTTTCATCAACTCTCCTCCTCTTACAGGCACCCTTCAACCTCTGTGTCTTTGTCGCATTGTTGCATCTTCATCTCTTTTCTATCACTACTTCAATGGTCACTGCTACTCTGAACTGTCTGCTTGCATCCCTCCACCATGGCGGTGGGTGCATAGCATTTATCTAGCAACAAACTCTCATCCCACTTCTCTCCAACTCTCTAATGCAAGACTTGAGAGAGAGAGAGAGAGAGAGAGAGAGAGAGAGACTGGGGGGGGGAGAGCACGAGAAACCTGGATGAAAATGTGAGAAAAATAGCCAAAAGAAAAAAAGGCAAGTACAACTTAAATCATAACCAATGATGAAGGCAAACTGCGATAGCGCTGGTAAATGGTACATGAAATTGGCAGATAAATTAATTAACCCTTCCAGCGCTAACATTTCTTTTAATATTGCCATGATTACCGACAGGGAATTATATTTAGCTTAAAAGAGATACCTGACTAAGGTACGCTACAAACAACCGCCATCAGAATTTAGGATTTTCCTGGTGTATACATGCAAAAAGAAATAAAATTTTCGTTTATCTGTTCTTCCTTTCTTTTGCTTCTATAATCGACCATCATGTGATTCCTTGGAATTTCGGAAAAGTATAATCCCGAAATGTACTGGATTTTACTCTTGAACATAAATTAAAAATGACCAACCGGGTTAAAAAAAAAAAAAGTGTATGATAATGGTGTAGTTTAATGAATAACAGCCACGATAAAGTGAAAATCCGTGCACAAACACAATAAACATATAACAAGAATGTAGTGAGAAATGTTCCAAATGCCTAACATACAACTGGTACCATAACACTGGTATGGCGCAAAATGGGCATTAAAAGCAGTTCCTCTATACCATTAAAAATTTAGGCTTGCTAAGTGGAGAGAGAGAGAGAGAGAGAGAGAGAGAGAGAGAGAGAGCGGTAAAATGGGAAGAAAAGAGAGGGAGAGGATAAAAGGCGGAGATTGATAGAAACAAAACAATATGACAGGAACAGAGTGAAGAAGTATGGAGAAGTGTACTCAGGAGTGAAAGCAAAAAATAAGTAAAAAACAAGGGGGAGGGGAGGGAGAGGGAAATGAGATAATGCTGGGAAGAGGGGTGAATACACTAATGAGCAGACGCAGAACAGAGGAAAGAGAGGACGAGAGAAGAAAAATGGTTGAAAATGCAGTCAAAAGAGAGTAAGGAAGAATATATAATTCAATAGGAGGACTGAAACAGAAACAGAGTGAAAGGGTTAAAGACATGGAAAATGGAAAATGATGGAAGTGCAGAAGAATGGAATATTGGGAAGTAAGAGGAGGAAGAGAGTAGGAACAAAGAAAATAAAGTATAAAAAATTTGCCAAGGGCTAAAGATGAAAACAAGATATGATGGTAAGAATAATTAAGCCGTTCTGAAATCACTGTCCATGCGTCATAAATAACTGCCGTATAAGAAACTGGTCCCAAGTCCTTATTTCATATACTGAGTTTTAGTTTTTGAAAGTCAGCTTTTATGTGTTATGGAACGTTCCCGTAACTGGATTTAATGTTGCTGTTACTGAGATCAAGGTTAACAAATGGTGCCATGCACAACTAACCTCGACTGACAGCAGTTATTTTATACCTGTTAAATACTGACCTCAGTACTACCATTTAGTCAGTACACAAATAAAGTCTAAAGTAATTGCGCAAATGTTTTCAAGTTATGGCTTCTGAAAAGCTGTGATTGCGTTTGACCTTTCAAGGTCACTCAAGGTCAAATGTCATGATGCCAAATGAAAGCCCATATGAGACTTCCTATATCATGAAAACAGTAAATATCTCTATGTGAAACGAGTTTCGAGTTATAACCCCCTGAATATCTGTGACCTGCGTTTGACTTTTCAAGGTCACTTACAAAGGTCGGGGTACCAATTATTAACCCATATGGGACTTCCTATATGTTGATAATTGTAAATATCTCTCTATCTTCACCAGGTCTCGAGTTATAGCCCCCTGAATATCCGTGATGTTGATTTGACCTTTCAAGTTCACTCATGGTCAAAGGTCTTGGTGCTAAATGAAAGCCCGTATTATGAGTTTCTGCATGTTCATAATAGAAAATATATATATCTTTAACCTGTTTCAAGTTCTAGCCCTCTGAAAATCCGTGATCTTAATTTTGACCTTTCATGATCACTCGATTATCTCTAAAATTTTATCACTTTCTTTTGGGACCAGTGCCCACATATCCTGAGAGTTTTATGTACTTTCATTCTGCCGTTTAACCGTAATGCTGCTAGCAAAGAAAATACCAAACAAACAAACTACCAAAAACAATACCACTCCGAACTCCGTCCGGGCGAGGTAAATATGGTTGTGAGATGATTTCTAGCATTGTGAAAAATCCTCAGTAAATTTTCTGATGCCGCAAATTTCCGTGTGCTTCCCAGGTGAACATGAATTGTGTAAATGTTACCGAGAGTCTGCTGTGGAGTTATTGCTGGATGAGGATACATTAAAACATATAACATCAAACTGCTTCCCATACTCCTATTTCTCACACTTAACCAAACATATTACATTTTACTGTAAAATATCTTTGTCCAGTACCTAATCAGGATTCAGTAATGCATGAGCGTCTTAATCAGAAAGCATATTTCGCACTCCACGTGCACTTCCAAGTAAAAGTTTTACCTTTTCTTCCATGATGGCTGGAGTCTGAAATACTTGTCCTACCTTGACTACACTTATAACACTGGAAGTTTATGGGGCAGAAATGCACTGAAGAAGAATGGAAACGACAGGGGAAAAGAGGGGAATGTACGAAAAGGAAGTCGTAAGAAAGGGGAGTGGAAGGAGCAGACTAAAAGATAGGAAAGAGAGGGAACATAGGACAGCGAGTAAAATGAATGCACCGAGACAACAGCGTAGATTTTATTCAAGAATGTAAAATTCCAAAACTACGAATCGGTCCAATTACGAGGTGAAGAGGCTTAGCCCACACGTACCGTACACTGCTTCAGATCCGCCCACTAACTCACCCCCATACCCCCTGTCCTCTTCCATCTTCTCTCTTTTGTTCATATTTCCCATTTATATTCTTGGTCTGTTGTTCCTTCAGATACCCTTTCTCTTAGTACTAGTTTTCTTAATTTTCCTCTCTCTCTCTCTCTCTCTCTCTCTCTCTCTCTCTCTCTCTCTCTCATACCGATTCGCCACAACACCACATATCACCACAACCCCCGTATCAAAGCCCCATCATAAACTCATCGTAGCCCTCTTCCACAAATTTATCACAACATAGCAAATCCCACCATATCATTACGTTCCCATCATCCCCCCAACACGCTACCAAATTCCACAACTCCAACACATCACAACGCCACTAGATCACCACAATCCCATCACAATCCCACCCGTAACCAAAGCCCCACACCCACTTACCACCACAGCCCTATCACACACGCTGACCACTGTCCCTTTCTGCCGCACAGGGAACCCTTCCCTCCACACGCTGTTGGACGCCCACAGCAGACTGGTCAGAAAGGGTGTCCTGTGTTGTCTCACTGAATGCGACCCACTCATACACTGTAGTGTTGTGTCAGGGAGTACGTTCATGTTTCACGAACAGTACTGTATTATCGTTGGCTCATAAGGCTCTGGAAAATCTCTTCTTTAGAAAATTATTTTGATTAGTAGTGTGAGTATAAGTGGTTGGGGAATGGCTGGGAGAAGAAGAGATGAGAGGAGGGAGGAAGAGATCAGTAGGTCGGAAGTAGTGGAAGCGATGAAGAAGATTAAGCTGGGAAAGGCCCCAGGAATTGATGGAGTGTGTGGTGAAATGCTTAGGTATGGGGGTGAGATTGTTGTGGAGTGGATATGGAAGTTGTGTAGATTGGCTTGGGAAGAGGGAAGGGTTCCAGAGGACTGGAAATCAGGTATAATTGTTCCTCTGTACAAAGGAAAAGGGGAGAGAGAAGTATGTGGTAACCATAGGGGTATTTGGCTTCTTAGTGTGACTGGTAAAATATATGGTAGAATACTCATTGATAGGGTTAGGCATATGACAGAGGAGCTAGTTGGAGAAGAACAAGGGGGATTCAGGAAGGGAAAAGGGTGTGTAGATCAGATATTTGTTCTAAGATGTTTAGTGGAGAAGTATCTAGAGAAGGGAAGGAAAGTGTATGCTGCCTTCATGGACTTGGAGAAAGCTTATGACAGAATAGATAGGCAAGGTATGTGGAAGGTATTGAGAATATATGGAGTGGAGGGGAAATTGTTGAGTGCTGTGAAGAGTATGTACGAGGGAGCTAGGGCTACGGTGCGAGTGGATGGTGAGCTGAGTGAGTTTTTTTATCTCAATGTGGGACTGAAACAGGGGTGTGTGATGTCTCCATGGCTGTTTAATATATATATGGATGGGGTTGTAAAGGAGGTGCAAGGTAGGGCAGTGGATGTGGGGGTGGCCCTAATGAATGAGGGTGAGATTTGGAAGCTTCCGGTGTTGCTGTTTGCTGATGATACAGTATTGTTGAGTGAAGATGAATGGGAGTTGCAAGGTTTGGTGAATGAATTTGGGACA
The DNA here is from genome assembly GCF_032717465.1 of Coenobita brevimanus. Taxonomy (NCBI): domain Eukaryota; kingdom Metazoa; phylum Arthropoda; class Malacostraca; order Decapoda; family Coenobitidae; genus Coenobita; species Coenobita brevimanus. Next base: position 18,332,222 of record NC_137053.1, on the reverse strand, counting down.
GTGTGTAGGAGGAGGAAGCTGAAAGTTAATGTAAACAAAAGTAAAGTTATGGTGTTTGAGAGGAATGTAGTCACAGAGTGTGCAGTGAGATTGGATGGTGAGGATATGGAGAATGTGAGTGCATTCAAGTACTTGGGTAGTGTGATGAGTAAGGATGGAACTTTGGGGGATGAAGTACGTGAAAGGGTACACCAGGGAAGAAAGGTTGTTGGTACACTGAAAGCAGTGATGAGAAATAGGGAGGTGAGTATGGAAGTTAAGAAGTCACTGCATGATGGTATTGTGATCCCTACCCTGACGTATGGAAGCGAGGCGTGGACCTTGCAAGAGGGGAACAAGTCAAGAGTGAGAGCAGTGGAAATGAGTTACTTGAGAGGAGCATGTGGAGTGACGTGGAGGGACAGGTTGACGAATGAAGAAGTGAAGGAACGTTGTGGGGTAGATGTGGATGTGGTTGAAAAGATTAGGAGAAATACACTGAGGTGGTTTGGACATGTGGAGAGAATGGAGAATGAAAGACTGACTAAGAGGGTGTATGTAGTTGAGGTGGAGGGAGGGAGAGGGAGGGGTAGACCGAGGATGAGGTGGAGGGATGGAGTTGAGAGGTATATGAGGGAGGGGGGGGTGAGTTGGGGGGAGGGGAGTCAAATGGTGGGTGACAGAGTGACTTGGAGGCGTTTTGTCTGCGGCCACCCTTTGCGGGATTAGGGCGTCGGGCTATAGAATAGAATAGAATAGAATCTAATAACCTCTGGTGTAATACTTTTGAAGTTTATGTCAATATGAAAAAAATGCATGTAAGACAATATTATAATTTAATATCCAACGATAATCACTGAAAAAGAAGTCCTAGGAAATTGTCCATGCCAGTAAAGATACGGCTCCGTGTCTCCAGTCCTTCGGTCAAGAAGTGGTTACTGAAACAGAAATTGGTTAGGTAGTACTTGTAATATGACAAATACCCATTCAGTAGGCCTTGGTACTAAAATTATGATGGATGATGAAACTTCAGTTCTGATAGGAAAATTGTGCTTCCCAGAGGTTTAAAAGAATGTTTTACTTGACCACGGTACTCTGGTAGGAAAAATGTTATGATGGTAATGAATATTAAGTAGTGAAACATGTGGCAAAGTAGGATTGGATGATGGATGGATGAAACAGGCAATACTTGGAGTTGTCTGAATGCTACTTCAGTGGGCAAAGGCAGTGAGGATGAGCAGGCACTTATACAATGATGAATATATTATTTTCATAATGTTTCCCACTGTCCCTTAAATTGGCTCATTTACCCTTTACCTTGTGGCTCTCCTAATTTAGTTTTGTATCACTTCTTTTTCGCACACATTTCCGTGTGGTACTCCTTTTATTTTCCTATATATTTCTTCATTTACTTCACTGCTTTTCTTCCTTCATTACTGAATGCCTGATTTTCGCTGCCAGTAGTTGTAGTGGTGAGCGTTGTTTGGCTAAGGTGGAAGAAGAAAAAGCTTTGATTTATGACTATCGACTAACGATTGTCTTTACGGCAGACAATCACCTTTTTCCTGTATCCCAATCTTTAGATTACAGAACAGCATTAGCCCGTGACGGTATTGCTCCATGAACAAGACAAGGGGAAATTAAAGTTTCAGGTGTTTGATCGGCCCTAGACTTGACCTTGCAATCAGACCAAAGTTTGAATCCATTTGAATATTCTAAATTCGCTGTGATATATATATATATATATATATATATATATATATATATATATATATATATATATATATATATATATATATATATATTGTTACGGAACAGAGAAAGATAATGTACACTTTAAGTGAGAATACGAAGAGTCACTACTGTCCCGTAAAGTTCCAGGTTCAAAACAAAAGAGTTAGGTAAAATTACAAGTTAAAGTTTAATGCTTAAATTAACAACAAAACATTCAGGACTCATAAGGATAATGTAATGGCAAATAAACAGGTTAAATATATGGTTAACTGCAATAGCCTCTATTAACACGAAATTAGCAAGAGTAAATTTATCTAAGTCAGCCCTGATGAAATGAGATACCAGATAATACTCAGTGAATACCAGATAAATAATTACAGATACAAACTATTATCAAAAATGACTGACATAAAGATCCATACATGAATTACAAAAACTTCACTAAGCCTACAAATTAAACTTATGCTATACAGTACAAGAAAAAATGCAACAACAGTTATACTCAAATTACACACAGCTGCTAGATGGTTGGAGACTTCTTGAGCACTCACAATAATAATATCTGTACAGGGGAGGACAGAGATGTGAACAAAATGAGGAGCAGATCTAAGTGGCAATGATGCAGAGACTGAGCTCATTATATAGGGGCCAGGAGAGCTTGATACAACTTGTAATGAGGACGCGCAAATGAAGCCATGGGGACAAAGAGATGACAATCCCGCAAAGTATAACAGAGATGTCGACTTACTCTACTATAACGGTAGAAGGGGGGGACTGAGGCAGAACACGCTCGTGATCAAACATGCAGCAACTGTGCGTTAAAATTACACAAAGGATGATGAAATCATTAGCTATGTAACACCTCCCCACAAAGAAAAAAGAAATTTACAAAGGAAATTTCTTATTACTCTAAAACAATCTGTATATGGCACTACAGACCATGCAAAAGTCTTTCCTAATAGTACAAAACATGAGATCTCCCTAGCACGTTCAGTCATAGGTACTTGCCAGTATCCCTTTAACAAATCAAACTTACTTATGTACCTAGCCTTTCCGATCTTGTCTATGCAATCTTCCACACGAGGGAGAGGGTAAGTGTCTGTTTTGGTTATCTGATTAACACGTCTGTAGTCGATGCAAAGCCTCTGTGACCCACCTGGCTTAGGGACTAGAGTGACAGGAGAACTCCACTCGCTCTGACAGGGCTCAATCATCTTGTGGTCCAACAGGTAGCCAAGCTCCTTCTGGATGAGAGGAACTTTCACTGGGTTCACACGGTAAGGAGGCAATTTAATTGGCTTTGCGTCTCCAACATCGACATCATGCATCAACACAGTGGTTCTTCCTGGAGTGGCACGGAACACTTGCGGGTACTCCTGCAGTAATGCCGAAAACTCCTGCCTTTCCTTGGGTGGTAGATGAGAAAGCTTAGTCTGGAGATCATTCATGATATCAGGATTCTTCCCCAAACTATCACTCAGGCTCATACTGCATGGGAGAGCTTCACTTGCAGACTCGGGTGGAACAGCTACAGTGCAGACTGGATTATTTTTGTCCCGCCTGTGATATAACTTTAGCATGTTGATGTGACATAGTTGCTTGCTCTTTCTACGATCTGGTGTGGCGATGACATAGCTGACATCACTGAGTTTCTTCTCCACGAAATAAGGGCCACTAAACTTGGCTTGAAGAGGTTGCCCATGAACTGGTAGCAGAATCAAAACCTGATCTCCTGGCTGAAAGTGGCGTAACCTGGACTTCTTATCATACCAAGTCTTCATCTTCTCCTGAGCAGCTCCTAAATTCTCTCTCGCCAGCTGTAAAGCAGTGGACAGCCGTTCTTTGAACTTCATCACATACTCCAGCAGGTTGACGTCATCTTCCTCCGACAGCCAGCATTCCTTGAGTAGCTTAAGGGTCCTCTTACTTCATGGCCAAACAGTAGTTCAAAAGGTGAGAAGCCCAGTGATTCATTTGGAGATTCTCTTGCAGCAAACACAACGAATGGAAGACCTTTATCCCAGTCTTTCTGATGTTCCAAACAGTATTTCTTGAGCATCGATTTGAGTGTTTGATGATATCTCTCCAACGCTCCTTGGGTCTGGGGATGGTAAGCTGAAGACGTGATCTGGGTGATGCCCAACTCTTTCAGAGACTGCTTGAAAACATTTGACATGAAATTACTTCCTCGGTCTGACTGTACCTCCTTGGGCAGACCAAACTTTGTGAAGAACCCTAGCATTTCCTTAACCACGTTCTTTGCTGAGATGTTTCTAAGTGGAATGGCTTCAGGATAACGAGTAGCCATATCAATCAGGGTCAACACATAAGAAAATCCTGAAGAAGTCTTAGGAAGAGGGCCCACAATATCCACCAACACACGGGTGAAAGGGGCCTCAAAAGGAGGAATGGGAACTAGAGGTGCAACCTTTTCGGTCTGATTACACTTCCCCACAACTTGACAGGTGTGACAAGACTTACAATACCAGGAAACATCCCTGAAGATACCTGGCCAGTAGAAGTGTTTCAAAATGCGTGCCACAGTCTTCCTCACTCCAAGGTGTCCTGCCAAACTGGAATCATGAGCCACTCGAATGATATCCTGCCTACAAACACGAGGGATGACAACTTGATGTACAACCTCCCATTCACAGTCGGCTGATGCTGTTGGGGGTCTCCTCTTCCTCATAAGTACTCCTGACTTTACATAATAACAAGTAGAAGCACCGGCTGACTCTTCTTCACTGTAAGCAGAGTTAGCTAGACCTTTCAACTCAGGGTCAGCAACCTGCAACTCAACCAACTCTTGACGAGACAAATTATCAACACTACGGGGTACTACCTCATCTGGTGAGTGGTCCAAATTAGCAAGAAAAGTGTCAGCTAGGATAACATCATCATCATCCTCTAAATCACCAGTAACTTTAGACTTAGCCCTAGTGACAGCACATGCAGGGAACACATCAGGGACATCACAATCCTGGGACACAGCCGCTGGCTCGCTAGACAACTGAGGAGCTGGACACACTTGACTCCCACCAATATCATTTCCAAGTAAGAAAGTTACACCTGACATTGGGAGTGTCTCAACCAACCCAACCATAACGGAACCATTAACAAAACCAGACTCTAAATTCACTCTGCACAGAGGGACAGAGAAGTAATTATTCCCTACACCTTGTAAGATTACAGTTTCATCAGAGGAATTAACATTAGAGCCTAGAACACTGGTCAGCATAAGGGATTGGCAAGCACCTGTATCACGATATATTTGAACTGATTTCCTGTCATTACTGTCCAGAGGACTGACAAAACCATCAGACAGGAAATTAGCACATGAACTCTTGAGAGTGTCACCCACGTTACTGCTCAAAAGAGGAGCTTCATCATGAGAATTTAATTTACCCCTCAAAGCAGGTTCAGTTAACTCAGTTGAAGAATTCTGGGAACTCTCAAGGGTGGACACTAGACCAATTGACTGAATATTTAAAGACTCCTTTTTGTTCACATCACGCTGTCTCCTGAAACATCTCTCCGTAGTATGACCAAGCTTACTACAATAAGTACATTTACTTTTCTGAAATCTAGAGGTGAAGCTGGTATTTACTTCCTGAGAAACATCATCCTTATTCTCTTTCCTGTTACCTGTACTCTGAGTAGAGGCAACGTACTTACTCTCAGCTTTCCCTTTTTCTCTAGAATATCTCTTGTGAGTGAGAACATACTCATCAGCTAAAACTGCAGCATCAGACAAATTATCTATTCTTTTCTCATCAAGATATAGGCTTACATCTTTATTAATACACCTTTTGAAGTCCTCCAGCAAAATCATCTGCTTAAATTTGTCAAAATCAGAATCCACATTCTTAGAATTTAACCACTGCTCTAACAGATCTTCTTTGATTTTTGCATACTCAACATGGGATTGCTTATCTTGCTTGTAAGTTGTCCTAAATTTTACTCTATAGGCTTCAGGAACAAGGTCATAGGCCTTAAGAATCAAGCTCTTAACTACATCATAATTATCAGACTGATCCTGAGGCAAAGATGCATAAGTTACTTGAGCTTTACCGGTGAGAACAGTTTGAAGGAGCACTGGCCAATACTCCTTAGGCCAATTAAAACCTGTAGCTACCCTCTCAAACAACTGAAAATACTTAGTTAAATCAGATTCATTAAAAGGAGGGACAAGTTTAACATTTTTAGCCACATCAAAATCATCAGAGCTAGATGATCCAGTTCCACCTTGTTTCATGCGATACTCATGGTCTGCCTGAATCCTAGCAAGTTCAACTTGTGCGTGAAACTCAGCCTCCTTAACATCAGCCTCCTTAGCACGTGCTTGAAATTCAGCTTCCTTCACACGAGCCTCCTGCAGGGCTAGCTGTAACTTAGCTAATTCAATCTGCGTTTGCTCATTTGGAGGAGTTACATTAAACAAGCTTTTATTAATCATGCCAACAATTTGATCTTTAGAATGATGAGAGTGAACTGCAATTCCCAATTGTTGAGCAACAAGCTTAAGTTCATTCTTTGTTCTGTTTTCTATATCACACACTGTTTGCACATTTGACAAAAAATCTTTGGCTTCATCAAGTGTAGAAATAGTAGCCATCATGAATATATCACAGTCACAAAATATCAATCAATATCCTTATGATAATATCCTGAATATCCTGATATGAGGTCGCCAAATTTATGTTACGGAACAGAGAAAGATAATGTACACTTTAAGTGAGAATACAAAGAGTCACTACTGTCCCGTAAAGTTCCAGGTTCAAAACAAAAGAGTTAGGTAAAATTACAAGTTAAAGTTTAATGCTTAAATTAACAACAAAACATTCAGGACTCATAAGGATAATGTAATGGCAAATAAACAGGTTAAATATATGGTTAACTGCAATAGCCTCTATTAACACGAAATTAGCAAGAGTAAATTTATCTAAGTCAGCCCTGATGAAATGAGATACCAGATAATACTCAGTGAATGCCAGATAAATAATTACAGATACAAACTATTATCAAAAATGACTGACATAAAGATCCATACATGAATTACAAAAACTTCACTAAGCCTACAAATTAAACTTATGCTATACAGTACAAGAAAAAATGCAACAACAGTTATACTCAAATTACACACAGCTGCTAGATGGTTGGAGACTTCTTGAGCACTCACAATAATAATATCTGTACAGGGGAGGACAGAGATGTGAACAAAATGAGGAGCAGATCTAAGTGGCAATGATGCAGAGACTGAGCTCATTATATAGGGGCCAGGAGAGCTTGATACAACTTGTAATGAGGACGCGCAAATGAAGCCATGGGGACAAAGAGATGACAATCCCGCAAAGTATAACAGAGATGTCGACTTACTCTACTATAACGGTAGAAGGGGGGACTGAGGCAGAACACGCTCGTGATCAAACATGCAGCAACTGTGCGTTAAAATTACACAAAGGATGATGAAATCATAGGCTATGTAACAATATATATATATATATATATACATATATACAGTACATATACATACATATATTATATATATATATATATATATATATATATATATATATATATATATATATATACCCTACTAATGAAAATAAAAATGTGCACCCAGTTGGCATACTTGAGCATTTTGTTATGTGGGCCGAAATCCAAAATGGCCGCCCGAAAAAATAAGAAATTACAATATTTGATTACTATTGTCACTAGTTTTACTAATATTACATTATTTAATTGTAGAATTATTTCAAGAAATTCTAGGCATAGCAAAGTATATTATATATGTGTAAATTGTGAAAAGAAAAATTACTCAATTATAATTGCTTAAAGAAGGCACCAAATGTGATTACTGTACCCTGTTAGACTATCAACAGGTATTACCACAATATTTCATTTTCTTAACAAACTATACAGGGAAAGGATGGAGAATTAGGTCTTTCTGTCAGTAAAATTTTGAAATGTTTAACATGTCTATTCCAACAAACATATTTAAACCATAATCTTTTTCACAACTAAAATGTTCATATCCCTTATTTCAGAATGGTAGACCAATTACGCCCTTCAAAATTGATCAAAATGCTTTACATCAAAAATATATGTTGCTTATAAATATAAAAGCACTGATAAACTAAACACATTTACAATTAATATATTAAGTGTCTGTCATTTCTATGTCCATACTTTCCTTCATACTTTCCTCTTTTTCAACTGACACTCTTGATTTACTTTGAGGATGGTGGCAGTCAGTTCCATGGCAAGCACAAAACACTGAGCAAGAAAGTTGTGCTGCAGCACAACTGCAACAGGCAGTTGAACATGGGGTGCAGGATTGAGACCCACACTTGATTAGTTTTAGGATATCAGGTGGTGCAGGAGAAACATCAGGTGGGAAACCAATTGGAACCAGCATGTCTGAATCAGGATCCTTGGTCCACCCATAATGAAGAGGGTTCAATTCTGGTGGCTCTGGATCAAGGGAGCTTCTCCAAATTGCTGCCTGTATATAGGCTCCGCAAACATGTTCTTCAAATGCTTCTGTTGTTGGTGGCAAAGCGTTTAGCTCTGGTGCTGTGGTGAGCCGAAGATTGCCCATCTTTGATTGCCACACACGATATCTTAAAGATGTCATGTTGTTTTCATTTGGAAAGCCATAACATGGTGCAATGAATTTTGTGGCTTCAGCAGCAACATCAGTCAGCTCTTCTTGTTGTCACCCTAATCTAGTAAGTGTCTTCCCACTCTTTATTGCCTTTAACACTGCTCCTTTACCAATACCCCATAAAAATGAAACACTGTCACATCCTGTAAGAACATGGGCAGGTAACAGACTGTTGAGAACATCTTGATTTTGCTCAACGTTGCTTTGATATCTGCACTTGATCGTGAAGGGCTTGTTCCAACAATTACCATATAGCAGGCAAGATTTTCTTGCCTACAGAAGTAGCATAGCAGGGCAAAAATGTCTGTGTCATCAGCAACAGTTCTAATGCTGTGTCTTCCTGACCTTGCCAAATGGACAGCTTCCTGCACCACAATAACATCTGCTTCCTCATGTATAGTGCGCAAGTCAGGCCTGCTTCTTCTGACTCCATTACAAAGCTCTACTGTTATTGGTTCCTTACCTGTAATCACAAGGTGTTTGTCATTGTGTGGCAGTAGATCAGTGTGCTCACACAGATACTCACAAATGAGATTAATCACCTGGGATTTATTGTGTGTAACAGATAAGCAGACCTTCTGTGATGGCAGAGGTGTTGCCAATGACAGTCTGTGGCATGTACGTGCTTCCTTCCCAGCTCTAGCTGCTCGTGTTGCATCTTTTATGCTTCCACTGTAATATCTGTCAAAGACTAGATGTGTGTTTACTGCTAAAAGACAGTGACATATGTACTGCACAAACTTTAGTATATAATCTTCTATGACACCTTTGCTTAGCCATTTGACAACCCAGAGAATTGCACACCCATCAAGTATTATAGCATCAGCTGGGACCGTTCTGCGATCATACACTTCCACATGGATTTTGGCTTTCAGGGTGGCTTTAGAAGGTGACAGCCTCATACAACCTGTCTTTTCCTGGAATACTGAGGGTGGAAATGCAGCCAACTCATAAGAAAGAACATCTCTCATGCTGATGTTCCTAGAAGTTTGAAGATAAAGCACTCTTCAATAGATTAATGTGGTATCATACACAGATATATTGTCCACTTTAATTTTTTTTTCTTCAATTTGACATGACCACAACTGGTCTTGTGAATGGCTTGTGAAAACAATGTGGCCATCTTTCCTCACATGTTTTCATCATAGCTGCTCCCAACATCATAGCTTCTCTAACAACAACAGATAAGGCAGTCTGAAAAGTTTTTGGTTTATTTTTGAGCAAGGAGGTCACAATATTTCCTATCATGGCAGCAGGAAATGTGTTGGAAAGATTTTTTGACACAGAGGACAGTAAATCCATCAGTGTTGAACTGCAACAAGTAAGAGCATCAGCCAAACTAATATAGCACTCATATGTTGATGAATCTTGTTTCAATTGTTTTGATTTCTTTATGATTGCTTTTGCAACCTTTTCCACAGAATCATTAATATCATCTTTACTACCTGGAACAAGTTCCACCACATTTGATGCATGTTTTCTGAACACAAGTATGTTGGCTACTCCATCACCTGACAGAATCAACAGATCAGGGGAAAGTTTCTCTGAAAGTTTCTAAATCAGTTTTCTTTGTGTGAGCTAATTTCCACCATGTGAAATGTACATTTCATATACTTCAAGTGCATTCCAAATGGATGACTGGTCTCCTCTCGGGTTTTAAATGACATTATAAAATGCTAGGTCTTCTGGTGGTGTGGTATTAGATTTGGGAATATTACATCTGAAGGCCTACATACATATCTTTATGGTATTGGGTATCTGCAGCATGAAGATCACTTACAGCAGATTGGATTCTGCGTTGAACTTTTTCAGCCCATTCATCATTTCTTTTTTCACATATATCAATAAGTACATCTTTGAATGATTTTTCTGAGTATCCATGAGCAGTAGTTTGACATTTAACAACACGCTGCCACTCACTTGGATTTTTTGGGTCTAACTCAACGCATTTTTCCCCACAGAATATACAGTACAGTGTTCCTTAAGATAAATGTAGGCTCATCAGAACGACGACTTCTTCTGGCCTCTGCTTTATTACCGAGTTCCTCATCTTGCTGTTTAGATAAATGGCGATTTATGTGGTACTTGGATGTGTAAAAGGAAGCACATTTTCCATGACACTTAATATCTTGTTTCACTGTCATGACTAAGCTTTTCATGCAGACTGTCACCTCTGTTCACGCTAGCTACTCAAAGTTTTTCTACTCCTGCATTAAGAAAAGCACCACAACCACTATCACTATAGTTCATATAGTCTTTAAGAAAGCAGGTGTCTTCCATCATGACCTCTTTTCATAGAAACCTGGAACAAAAATGCTTCTGTTAGGTAAAATCTACTCAACATTACTCTATAAGAGAATCTTGGGTAAAAGAAAAATGCAAGCTCCTCTGAAATTTAAATAAAGCAATGTGTATAATCTGATATAGAAGTTTGCTCTCTGAATCTGTAATTAAGATATGTCCCTAAAATATAAGCAGCACTGAATTAGGAAATAGGACTCAGATGATATCGTTATTCTTTTATTGACTTTGATGATAGCAATTTATTAACATTCAAAATTTCTTCTATCGGCTCCTGAAAACGATCATAACTTAAAAATCGTTAAAACAAAATGTTACAATATGTAGTTTACAGGTGATCATATTGTTTAGTGCATGTTCTGATAGGATAAGTTAATATTATTATTGTATGAAGAAAAAACTGAAAAAGATAGCTAAATATGTTTTATTAGCATTATCATTCATGCACACGGCCATATTGTATTTCGGCCTCCATTTTGAAACGTTCGTGTGCCAGCTGGGTGCACTTTTTTATTTTGATGGTTACATCCCAAAGTATCAGAAAATGCAATAAAATATTGCACATGTCTCGGAACGAGGTTCACCCGAAAATGACCATTCTGCCACCATACTATATATGAAGGCTACAGAGAGAGAGAGAGAGAGAGAGAGAGAGAGAGAGAGAGAGAGAGATTTAAATGTCCATCAACGTGTGTGTGTGTGTGTGTGTGTGTGAGTGTGCGCGCTTACCTTTATGTGTCAGTCTTTCTACTAAGCAACGTTCTTATTCTCGTATATCATCAACGTGTCGTCGCGACAAATATATTTCCTTGCAGCCTTTGCTCTGTCTCACTTTCGTTCACTCACATCCTCAGCCATAGTTATACAGTATACATCTCTCACCTCATCTCATCAGCCACTTGAGTGTCCACTGCAGGACCGGCCTATCCCAACCGAAGCTGGAAGGATACACCCAATGTATCTCTACCAAGTGGCTTAGGCTGTCTGGTAGAGATTGTATGTAGGGTGAGAAGTGCTTGTAAGTGTATTGTAGTGCTGAAGTGGCTTTGGATGTGTGTGTAGTCTGTGAACCAAGTGTAATCGGCCCAGGCAAGTCGACTGGGTGCAAGCATACATTATAGTATGCGACACTGGTTCAACCACAGCACCCCTGTTGTCTGTCAATGCAGTGCGTGAGCAGAACATCGCTCCCAAAGTTTATTATTACCCTGGGGGGGCGCAAACCCTCGTCCTTCAGTGTACGAAAACGCACACTTTACCACTGTACCATATATATATATATATATATATATATATATATATATATATATATATATATATATATATATATATATATATATATATATATATAGAGAGAGAGAGAGAGAGAGAGAGAGAGAGAGATTTAAACGTCCATCAATGTGTGTGTGTGTGTGTGTGTGTGTGTGTGTGTACATACACTTTGTGTATCAGTCTTTCTACTGCGCAACGTTCTTATTCTCGTATATCATCAGTGTGTTGTCGCGACAAATATATTTCCTCTGTCTCACTTTCACTCACCTCCCCAGCCATAGTTATACAGTACTCCTGAAACTCTTCCTGACTTGCAGTCATTCATTCCATCCCACTCTGCCTTCCTGCAATAAGTCTTCTATCAGTTAATGTATAATCCTCCATTCTATCTCATCTCCTTAAATGATTATCACCAAAACTATCTTAACTCACTTGGTAAAAGGTGTCCATATTCATGTGTGGAACGTAGTCGGGTGAGTAGAACGTATTCAAGCTGAGTAGTGTTTGATGAAAATGATGCTACGTGCAATTGTTACTCAGATTCAACACCTTCACTGTAGTTTCACCTTTTGCTTTTACTGAAATAGCTTACATTTTATTGTTTACTTTTTGCTAAAATCAAATAAGGAAGTTGGACCTTGTTAATCTGACCAAATATATAAATCACTTACCTTGTCTATTTCAGCAGTGGTACCAGATTTCATGAAACAAAATCGGTTGCACATAATCCCTCTTAAATCAATTATTCCCAAATCAATTTCAATCATGTAAGTGGCTAAAACCCATATGTTTTAAGGACGTCCAATCAAATTAGTGGCAAAAAAAATCCTTGCTTCAACAAGTTCAGCACTGTGATATTTTATGATTGCATTTGGCATTTCAGTTTAATAAAAATTTGGGCGAGTTTTGAAAGTTTATTCTACATGGTGATGTTCGTTTTTCATGAGGATTAAGAGAAAGTATAATTCGCATCTGTTTGCTCAATATTTCCACAACATTGCAAGATTAGAGGCTGCCCCAGTTTTCACTGCCACTCGCATACCGATTTAGGGATCGAGTGTTGACGGAGGGTAAGCGTTCTTGGTTTCTTTCTTTGCTTGTTCTCTCCAACAAGTGCAGTTTTTCATTCTTTTCTTTTCCCTTTCCTTCATTCTATATCTTAACATGTAAGAGGCGCCCACACTGAAAGTGTGGAACGCGTTCAAGCGAGCGAGTGAGCAAGTCAGGTAGTGCTGAATGATGTCTCGTGGCTCCTTCTCCTCCTCCTCTGATTTCCTGACCTGATAATACGAAAAAGACCCTATTAGATTACACCAAAAATATTCCCTCATACTTCCTAAAACCAATACCGGTACTCCTCTTGTATTAACTTTAGGTCTAGGGCCAAACAGAAGGTATTATTTGTTTTGAAAAGGCAAAACCTGGTTACTCTCAGCATTGTCGGAAAATAATGCTGCGCTACTCACGCAACCTTAGACCGTTACTTCTTGCACAGCCAGCTGTTATGCTAATCTGCCTTATAAAGATTCGTTTCCTTGATTTATGGGTTGTCTATGAAATGAAAATAGTTGAGGATTTATATGCGATTTCCAAATTGGTGTCTATATTTCTTGTAACTTCAAAATTGGCTGGGATATCCAAAAAATTTCGCTACTATACTACAGAGTCTTCCTCCCGACCCCTGCCACCATTTCTTGCTGATGCGATAAATCTTTCTCTCGGGTACATAGCTATGTCAGGGGTCCAAACTGTAACTAAATTTGATGTTCGCTCTTGCTTCGCTCGCTCGAACAATAAAACGTTTGCAGTCCATCAATCCCTTTGCTTACAATCTCACTGTGTTATTCTCATTTTGAAATTATCCCAGTCAAGTGCTTCTCTTCTGAATATGACAACTCACTAGCATTTCTTGCACGTTTTTTAAGTTAATGTCCGTGTCAACAGACACCATAATTCTTTTTTGGGGGGGAGGGGGGAGCTATCGAACTTCAGCCAAAAGCCCAGGTCATTAAGAAATCTTTATTATTATTGTTTGTATTATTTAGTTTTTCATACGCATTTTGATTAATATTTAAAATAATTAATTAAAAGATCTGAAACAGAACACAAAAACCTAATCTAAGGACCTAACACTGAAAAACCTAACATACTCACTATACAGTATACGGATGCAATTTATTTATATGTGATTCAGAACAAAGCTGTTAGAATTATTAGCAGCCTACTGTTTCACATGAAGTACCTCCCCTACAAGTAAGAAGGAATGTTACTTCCCTTGCATCAGTTTATAGATGCTTTTATGGCAAATGCTCAGACGAAACTGCATCCATTGTGCTACCTCTCCATGCCTTCCCCAGCGCTACACGGGCATCTGGTAGCGCACATGACTGGATTGTCATACTACCACACTGCAGACCTTCTGCCCATCAGAAAGTTTTTATTCTCCGAACTGCATCTCTTTGGAACTCTCTTCCTCATAGTGGTTCCCCCAAAACTTCAACCCAAGCCTGTTCAGGTCTAACTGTTCCAGATTTTTTTTTTTTTTATAATGAAGGACACCCATAATCTGATGGATTATTTATTTTATTTTATTCATTGGTTTTCCCATCCTCTTTTCTGTTATTGTGAAAAAAAAAAAGTTGACCTGAATGGTATAACAGTCACCAATATTGTGCCAGGATGAAACAACATTTTACTTTATTATGACCTGATTCTCTGAATAATGAGTTTAGTAATTTGTAAATAGAGTACAAATACGAGTAGTTTTGTACTTTCCTTTTAAGACGATTCTTCACTGCGTATCACTTTTGTGTTCTAGGTGTGCTTACATCAGTTTTGTCATGATGAAAATTTAATGACCGACTCATAAAGGATTCAGTACATATGAGTCTTGATAAAAATGTAAGTACTTTTTAATTGCACCAAATAAAAGTCTAATATCCAACTTACAGCTGAGATTTATGAGTAAACTCAGTAAGAAGAGAAGTTAAGAAGGGGAATTCCATCATCAACGACAAACAGGTTTTACCTTTCAGACCTGCAGTACAGTTTATTCTTAGCTGGACAAAGCAGAACACGGCCGAGCAACAACCACTTCCACAGATGAAGTACCTCTTGGAAAAGAAGGTATTTGGGATGTAATTAGTATTTGAAAAAATATAGATGAGTTTATAAGCATGAAAACTTTTCTTAGTAACCTGAACACTTAAAAATCTGTTCTCACTCCGCCTGAATCCAACTACACACAACATAACCCTGGTTACAAATACTAAAAGCTTCCAGAAAATCTCATAATCAAGAACCTCTTGCAACTTGCAAACCATAGCTTTTTAATACAATCCAAAATCCTATGATGAACCCCTTACATATAACAACACTCATCTTAACCCTGACGACAAACTACAATTCCGATCACAACCTACAGTACACTATAAATTACAAAACCGGTTCAATGCAGCACAGCCTTAGTCACACCACCCGTAACTACATAACAACCTCACCCACAACCTCAATCCTGCAGTTATAAACAATCTCCACCATAATCAACAACTCATATCACAGTCTATTGTTTACCACGGCCCCACTACAAGCACATCCTAGTCTCACTCAACAACCTCTACAACATCTCCTGTCCCTGTCACACTCTTCAACCCCATTACAACCCCACTCCTATCACTGCCACAACCTCTCCCCCCCCAAAGGTGTACAGTAACACCAACCTCATCCCTAAAGTCTTCATCCCTTACCATAACTCCTACCCCTGCCAAAATCCACAACCACACTACAAGCCCATCCCTACCACAGTCACCAATTCCCATCCCTACCACAGTCCACAAACCCTATATCATCTCCATCCCTTTCCAAGTACATCTTCTCAATCTTTATCTCTTCAACAGTTCACAATATCCACAATTAACCACATCTACCACGAGAACTAATAACCATACCACAAAACTCCCTCTCTGTCATAATTAGTCCCTCTATATTCCCTCCTTCCTCCCACCAACCCCACCTCCTTACCACCACTTCTTCCCTACCACAACCCGACTTCCAAGCCACACCACAATTACCTCGCGCTACACTTGGCCATAGAGAGCACCAGGACCACCAGAATGAATGGAGTCACAGTGGTCGGCCATCAAACTTCACCGCCGGGTTTAATTAAAGCGTAATCGCTTCATTGCCTCCCTCATAACAACCCATTCCTGTCTCCACCGTCACCTTTGTTGCCTTGGCATGGTGGGGTAGCGTGCAATTGGTAGAGAGAGAGAGAGAGAAGTAGCGATTGAGTGGTGGAGTATAGGACAATTACACAAGCGGGTGACAGCAGGCCCTATTATCCTCCCATTGTGGCCAACCAGACGAAGCCTTGTTTTTGTCTGTAGCTCTGTGTGTGGTGTAATCTTCAGTTAAGAAGATAACTGTGTTTTTGGTCTTTGTTTACGTCTTGTTTTTCTGTGGATAACCCTTTCGGATTGGATGATCATTTTTTTTTTAATGGACGCTTGTTTTCATTTATTAGGAAGCATTTATCTAAGGGCATCGGTATATTTGTGCACAAGAATTCTGGTGGTGTGTTGAGATCATGATTGCTTATAAGGAATATAAAATTTATGGAATTTTTTTTTTTCCGCTACCGAGTTGGATGTGCTTGTGTGAAGGAGTGCTTGTTTCTGGTTAAAACGTAAGTCCGTGGGAATCTTTCTTGACAAGGATCATATACATGTAACAGAGGGTGTACAGTGTATGTGCTTATGTGGGGACCAGTATATCTATCTATCTACAGTGTGTATATATATATATATATATATATATATATATATATATATATATATATATATATACTGTATATATATATATATATATATATATATATATATATATATATATATATATATATATATATATATATAAAATCGCTAGAAATCATGCAAAAGCTGTAATAAATCTTGCTAAATTAAACTTTCTCCAAAAGCAAGCATCAAAACTGCCTAACAACACTAATGACAATAGAATATTCTGGTCAACTCTCAGTTCTTTCAATAATAACTTTAACAAAACATCGTCCATTCCCCCACTAAAATCTTCAAATGGCAACATTATAAATGACCCACGTGCGAAAGCAGATATTTTTGCCAGTACATTTGCCAGAAATTCTACCATAGACGATGCCAGCCAGAACGTCCCAGGACTAGAACTTGACTCTCCCGAAATTGTTCCACTTAAAATACAGACAAGATACGTCAAATCTATCCTAGACAATTTACCCGCCAACAAAGCTCCAGGCCCAGATGGAATTCTGCCAATTGTTTTGAAAAAGTGTTCCCCTGAACTTGTCTCAGTTCTAGTTAAATTATTCAGACTATGCATATGTTCTCCTTCATTCTCAAATTCATGGAAAGAAGCCAATATCCACCCATTTCCAAACAAAGGAAGTTCCTCTAACCCCTCTGATTACAGACCAATAGCAGTCACATCTTCTCTTGGTAAGGTATTTGAAACTTTAATTAATAAGCACTTTGTTAAACATCTTGAATCCAACAGCTTAATTAGTGATAGACAATATGGTTTTCGCCACGAAAGATCCACCATTGACATACTCAATCGCCTGACTCATACCATCCATCAATCAATTGATCTACATGGAGAAACTCATGCAGTAGCCTTTGATATTTCTAAAGCTTTCGATAGAGTATGGCACCGTTCCCTGCTGTCCAAACTCCCTTGCTATGGACTAACATCTTTTGTTCCTCTGATCTCCTAATATCTCAGTGAAAGGAAAATAAGAGTAAATGTAGATGATGTATATTCCAATTTCCACTAAATTAACGCCGGCATGCCGCAGGGATCAGTTCTGGCCCCAACCCTGTTCCTGGTTCATATTAACCCCTTAACCGCGGGCTTGTTTTGCTTTGACTTGCGGCTCCCGCGGGCATATTAGCGCTCCAACAGACTCTCTAAAAATATTTGCCAAAAATCAATTATTAGTCCTAGAATATTAAAATCAAATATCCATATGGCACATACCTTCAGCTTTCTCCTGGGGTGTTTGTTGAGCCTTCGTCGAGTACCATAGGACTTGTGGAGACCTCTGAAGTTGAGTAACGAAGTCTCCACTTTACACTTCCCGACAACCCGTAATATGATTACCACAGCCTGATATTATCACTAGAAACACTATTCTATGATTCTCAAATAGTTTGGAATCCATACTCCGAAAGAAAAAACACTGTGAAAGCAATGAAAATTACGAGTGCGTTTATGACCTTCCCACTTGCGATCGTTCGTCGCTGGTGTTCTGTCATTTATTATTCATAAAAACACTCATAGTTTATATTTCTATTACTATATAACACTTATATATATCTACAGTCTTTATTTATTTTCACTGTAGGCATTCAATTTCTCTTTCAGTAAAATATGTAGCATTCACTTTCTCGTCCTGTATACTAGCATTGAGAGTGAATGTCACTTTCACCTTCACTCTCATAACTCATAGTATTCATACATGCTAGAGTGAAACTTTCACTTTCATTACTCCTAGTATATATACTCGTATTTTTATAATACAACTCATTTACATTTCTCTTTACGTTCTCTATTTTATATACAATATTTACATTTCTATTTTATTTACACTGTGTTAGGCACTGTCACTTGCCGTAACTTATAAAACTATTTTCCACTGTTCACTTACATTTACATTCATTGCTTTCACTTGCTGTTTACACATTATTTACACATTATTTACATTTCCACTTGCACTGTTTTACTCACCAGAAAGATCGTAGTCACTCTCTATCATTTGTCAGCCCTTTACCTCTTTCCACACGAGGTTTAGTAGGGGGTGGAGGTCACAGGGCCCTTTGCATGGGGCTAAAAAGCGGCGGAATTTAGCAGGCGCGAATCCGACGTACTTTCACCTTGAAAGACGACAGTAAACTGATACTGGTGGCCTGCCTACTGCCTAGGGAGAGTGCAATACTGCCAACGTCAGCCTTGTGAGAGCTGCTAATATATAGCTATGAAATGATTGGCAGGAAATCTAGACAATACATAATAAATTAGGTAGTTCCAGGTGAATGTGAATATCACTTAGGCTTCTCCCTTCCCTCCTTATATATATTTTTATTATGAGAATAGATTATATGGCATATTTCAAGGGGAAATAAACAGCGAAAATTAGCGAACGAGTGCATGTGAGGTGTTGTCAGGTGATAATTAGCCAATTCCAGGTGTATGGCACTATCACTTACCTTATTTCTTTTTTCTATATATTATTTGGTATAAGAATTAGGCATAGGGCTTATTTCAATGGATGAAATCAGTGGAAAATTCCAGGGAAGATTTAGTTAGCGTAGAATACAGTGTGGTGGCCTGCAATAATTAGGTAGTTCCAGGTGAATGTAAATATCACTTAGGCTTCTCCCTTCCTTTCTTATATATATTTTTATTATGAGAATAGATTATACGGCATGTTTCAAGGGATAATAAACAGTGAAAATTAGCGAACGAGCGCATGTGAGGTGCTGTCAGGTGATAATTAGCCAATTCCAGGTGTATGGCACTCTCACCTTATTTCTTTTTTGTATATATTATTTGGTATAAGAATAGGACATAGGGCTTATTTCAATGGATGAAGTCAGTGGAAAATTCCAGGGAAGATTTACTTAGCGTAGCATGGCCGGGAAGGCGAGAGGAGAGGGTAATGAAGGGGAGGTAGGAAGGGGGGGTCAAGAACGGGGAGAAATGGCTAAATTGTCAACAACGGATGGGAGTACAGATGAGATTAGGAGTGCTGACTAGTGTTGGACATTGGCAGTACTGATAGATGATACAAGCCACCACTTGAAAGCCCGGGCGAATTCAAAATAACACAGAATCACAAAAGTGATGCCCTGCGGTATGATCCCTTGCTCCCAAGTGTCACGAAAGTGATGCCCTGCGGTTAAGGGGTTAATGATCTCTTATCTGTCACCCCACAATCCCATCCACTCATATGTAGATGACTCAACACTACATAGTTCATTCACACTCAGACACCCAGTTTCAAAGTCTAATATCTCTACCTCTCAACTCAGTACAGCCATCTCCACAAATCAAGACCTACGTACAATCAGTGAATGGGGACAAAACTACCTTGTTCATTTAATGCTAGTAAAACTAAATATATACAATTTACTAATACACAGATATTGCCAGATTTGTATATTACCTTCAGTACTACTAATATTCCCACCTCCAGAAGTATTGAAATTCTCGGCATTTCCCTTTACAGTGCCCTCAGCTGGACCTTTCATGTTAGATCACTTGCTAAAACCACCTCAAAGAAACTTGGATTAATGTACAGAATGCATAACTTCTTCACTGACGAGCAGTTAGCTGTAATTAATAAGAGTCATGTGCGCTCTCAGCTTGAATATTGCTCACCCTTGTGGAATGCATGCGGTTGAGGATTCATTAAAACATCTAGACTAAATTCAGAACAAGGCTGTTAGAATTATTAACCTGAGGCGTCCCGTCGACGTATGACTACGTCGCAATGTTATGTCACTGACAGTCCCATCATTGTACTGGTATGTCGCACAATTGCAAGGTTCATAATTTGCACAAATTTCAAATCTGGCACTTGATTTTGGGTACGTAGGTTCGGGAGACCTTCCCCTACCTGCCACCAGGCAGGGACACTCGGCGACCCTGCATGACCCGTGCTCACCCTCAGCTCGGTCACTCACCTGTTAGCAGTGACCCAGGTCAGACATGGCCCACAGAGGTCTCTTGGAGGAGGAAATTCAAGCCGCCCTGGACGCCTTCACAGGCGACAGTGATTTGCCCCTTGATGATGAGGTGGGGGACAAGGATTATGTCCAACCAGAGGAGGAGGAAAGTAGCAGGAGTGATGAGGAGGTCCCGTCCCCGAGGAAGCGGTGCTACGTGACCTATCGTGCTGCTAGAGAGGGCCAGCCTGCACCAAAATATCGTCCAACAACCTCTTGGCAGCCTTACGTGATGTGGAGCCTGAATACAAGGACGAGGACGAGGATGAGAACGGAGCCGTGGAACGTGCTGCCACGTGGTACAGCCGCGAGAATAACACGCATCAGGGCCCCGAGCGTACAGCACACCGTACTAGCAGGTATGGGCCAAGTGTTTTGTATGGGGAGGGTGGAAGTGGCATGGAGAGAGTAGTGAGTGAAATGGAAAGTTTAGGGGCGAGCATTGAAAGTGAGAGTGGCGGGAGTGAGTCATCACTCTCCAGTGGTGATGTGAGGCAGCGGAGCGTATCACGTGGGGCAGTGAGGATGCGTGGTGAATCACGTGGTGTGGTGATGGAGCGGGGAGGTGAGGAAGAGCCACTCCCCAGCACGTATTATCTCCCTAGTATTCCCGGACTTCCTCCCCACAGCCCCTTGATGTTCCCCAAGGCCATAAAGGTAAGGGAAAGGGGAAGGGTAAAGGCCAAGGGAAGAGGAGTGCGAGTGGGGAAGCCCTCTGCACTCGTCCTCCCCAACCTCCCCCACCAGCATCTCCTCCCCATCTCGACGAAGGCAACTATGGGGACGAGGGTAATGTGATTTGGAATTGGGAAGATGGCAGTGTTTTTTCTCCCATCATTCACCCCTTCACTGAGCAGGGGTGTGCTGGCTGCACAGCTCCAGGGATTCACCTTTGTTCCACCAGGCTGGATTTTTTCCACCTGTTCTTCGGTGAGGGTTTTGTGGAGCAGATAGTGGAACAACCAACCGTTTTACTAGCAGCCAGCACCGTAAGAGTTAACGACTGGGCACAAGGAGCAGGCATTCGATCATTTATGATTACCCTGTCTCCCTCACAGAAATGTTTTTATTTTTTGCCCTGGTACTTTTGATGGGTATTGTACATAAAATCAGAATTCCGGCATACTGGACAATGGACCCTATCATGCAGACACCAAAATTTGGCAAGATCATGAGCCGAAATCGGTTTCAGCAAATTCTTAGCTGCCTCCAATTTTATGACGCTGATGATCCTGCCAATGCAAATGACACTGATAAAATGAGGCGAATTAGGTTGGTTTTTGATCACCTACAGCAAACATTCCATTCCTCATTTTATCCCTATTGAGACCTTGTCATAGACGAGAGTCTGGTATTGTGGAGAGGCAATATTTCCTTTCGGCTGTACATACCTAGCAAAAGGGACCGTTTTGGGTTCAAGATCATTGTTATGTGTGACTGTAGGACTGGTTATGTGCAAGACATAGTCTTGTTCACTGGTGCACAGACAGACATAATAGAAGATCGGAGTACTGGACTGTCTGGAGCAGTGATAAAGACAATGATTGAAGACTACCTTCATCGTGGTCACGTCCTTTACCTGGATAACTGGTACACTAGCCCTCTTCTCGCTTGTTATCTACACCTGCATGACACGGGACTCTGTGGTATCGTCAAGGTGAACCGGCGTCACATGGTCAAGGTGGGGTGGAAACTAGAAAAAAATGAGGTGGTCTTCTTCCAGGCTTACAACATCCTAGCTACAGTGTGGAACCACAACAGAGAAGTCAGCCTCTTGTCCATGGTTCACCGGCCATTGATGCACCGTACAGAGTTCGTGGATTACCGCAGCGAGAGGAGGCACCACATCTGGTAACCTGAGTGTGTGCTTGATTATAACATCAACATGCGCCTGGTGGACCAGTCAGACTCCATGATATCCACTGTCGAGTGTGCCAGGACCACAATGAAGTGGTACAAGAAGCTCTTCTTTCACCTGCTAGATATAACTGCCCTTAATTGCCACCACCTGCACGCCATGACAACAGGAGTGCAGGAAACCTTTGAAGGGTTTGTGAGGGAGCTTACACGTGAGATTTTTGCCAGGTATGTGGTCGAGAGGCCCCAACAATGCACTCGCACTGCCCTTACCGCCCAAACTCCCCTGAGAATATCCGTCCGCCATTTTCCCACTCCTATACCTCCCCAGCCAAATAGACCTAGGCCCCAACGCAGGTGTCATGTGTGTGGTAATTCCCATGTGAGACCCACCACTCAGAGAAAAGACACCTGCTATGAGTGCGTTGAGTGTAACGTGGGTCTCTGCATTCACCCTTGTTTCGGTGAAAATCACACCTTGATGCAGTTCTGATATGGTGTGAATGCGATATGACGCTCATACTCAGGAAGAAATGCGACATACAGATGCTCAGGGTAATTATAAGGCCCATAAATATGTAAATAATAGTATGAAAGTGGAAACGGGTGTAATGTAAGTGGAAGATTATTATGGAAGTGCATAAATATATTCTAAGTCGAAACATTCCTAGCAAATGTATATAGATGCGATATTCTGACGCTCAGTGGAATAAATAAGGCCCGGAAATATGTAAATAGTTGTATAAAGTGGAAACGGGTGTAATGTAATTGGAAAATCATTATCTAAGTGCATAAATATATTCTATATTGAAACATTTTTAGCAATTGTATATAGATGCGATATTCTGACGCTCAGTGGAATAAATAAGGCCCTTTAAATATGTAAATAGTTGTATAAAGTGGAAACGGGTGTAATATAAGTGGAAAATTATTATGTATGTGCATAAATATAATCGAAGTCGAAACATTCCTTGCGAGGGTATATAGATGCGATATTCAGATGCTCAGTGGAATAAAAAAGGCCCGTAAATATGTAAATAGTTGTATAAGGTGGAAACGGGTGTAATGTAAGTGGAGAAGTACTGTATATTGGAAGTGAAGAAATAATGTATAAGTTGAAACACGAGTGGTAGCGATTGTGCTTGCTATGTGAATATGTGCTAGCATTTCGCTAAATACCCTCGTAATGAATGTAAATAAGTGAAAACACTTACATTGGTTGAAAAATGGTACAATGTCATAAAAACAATAATTTGAAAGTAATAAAAAATATGATGTATGTTGAGAGAAGAGTCATAGCAAGTGCGCTGAGTAAGCAGATGTGCGCAATAGTTATGCTAAATATCATCGTAATGAATGTAAACAGCTGAAAACATTTACATAAAGTCAAAAATGGTAAAATGTCATTGAAACAGTATTATGCAAGTAGAAAAAATGATATGTTTACTGAAACAAGAAACTTAGCAACTAGCGTGTAACCAATATGATCAAACTCGCTATGCTCGCACGATGGAACAATGCTTACTGTATTTTTCCTATATATATCATTGAAAACCATTATATTGTTGTTTAGATTGTTTATTAGTTCCAAATCAATAAATGTAGATGTGTTCTGTGTTGTTTCTCCCAAAAGTACCTACCATAGAAAACGTGAGAGCCTGACACATCAGTGACAGAATACGATACCTGACACAGGGTGCCTCACAAGTTCTGACCACTTATGGACCCTGATAAGCCCTTTCTTGGTGATTTTCCTTTGTTTCTCAACAAAAGCGGAGGTTTTAGCCAAAAAACAAAAATTCCAAAATAGCTCGGGATTGGGGTGTATCGGATGTGGGAAATCGGTCTGGATGTGACAGGTTAAATTATGGCCAAATTAGCCTAACATTACTTCTCTGCAAAATGTTGGGAAAAATTGTTAGAGATTAAACTATTTTATTCGTAAACAAGCAAAATCTTAACCCGCCCCATCCCGATGTTTTCTGGGCAGTGGTACGCCCAAGTCCCGATATTTTTGGACCTTTTTTTTTTTTTCGGCTCAAACATCCGCTTTTGGTGAGAAACATCGAAAATTCATAGAGAAATCACTCACCTGAGATTTAAAATACTCAATCTAGGTACGAGTACCTCCTTACCTGACTCTGTTTTCTAACAGGCTGGCACCAAAGAAAAAGAGTTCTATGGGAGGGTAACTATTTTATCCACTCATAAACAGTATTTATTTATTTACTTGGTACGAATTTATATGTAGTACAAGAGTATATTGGTTTTCAAACAGTAATATAGGCATTATAAGCATTGTTTCACTCACTAACTCATCACCATTCATGACCTGTTTTTCCTGCATTACCTGATCATCATTTCTGACTGTTTCTTCCTCTAATGCTATGTAAACTTTGTCCTCCACATTGTCATCGATTGGGGAATTACTCTGGCCCTGAATGTCTTTATTGGCCAGGTCACTGGTAACAGGTGAATTGCCGACACAATGGCGTGCAGGGGGTGGGGGGAGAGGTTATGCGGTGTAAGGCATTGTCCCTGCTTAGCATCTTGTAGAGGAATAGAGAAAGGTGTCCCGTACATACGTGCCAAAAATCACTCGCGAAATCACTCGCAAAAATTGAAAATTGTACAAATTAGGGACCTTGCAATGTTGCCGCATTAATTCACGTCTCCGGGATATGAGTGCACAGCATGTGAGGATGTGAATTCACGTCTCCGGGACGCGGCAGGTTAAAACAGATATTCAGCACGGGTTTTTGTAATATTTGATCATGCCATAGGCTACTAACCTGCTTGAACTTTTTACAAGCATACATGATAAGTAGGATGCAAAAAAAAAATGTCAGATATTACCTGTGAAGATTTCCAGAAAGTGTTTGATAAGGTTCCCATGCTAGCGTAAAACTAGTACAAAATATAAAACTTCACGTACAATCTATTATATTATGTTTATGAATTGGTGATTGGTTACACAAGCACAAGCAGCGCATACTGATCAATGGCAATTTCTCTGGGGTTTGTTCCAAGACCATTCACTGTATATATCAATGACCTCGACTATAGACTCGAGATTTGCAGGTTGCACGAACAATAGAGACAAAGGAATTACGAAAGCGTAACATGAATCAACACAAAACAACCTGAATAAGTTAATAAACTGATGCAAAAAAAGTCAGATGATAATTAATTGAGATATCTGTAAAATAATGCACTAGTGCATTATTTTACAACAAACCTCGCCTGACAGCAGCTATTGCTGTTAAATACTGACTTATATCTGCCATTTAGTGTCAGTCCACATCTAAGGTAACGGCACAAAATTAATGTTTTCAAGGTATGCCCTCAAAGATCCGTGATGTTGCGTTTGACCATTCACACTCAAGGTCAAAGGTCATACTGCCAAATTAAAGCCCAAAGGAGACTTCCTATACCTTGATAATAGTAAACATCTCTATCTTCAACGAGTTTCGAGTTACATCCCCCTGAATATCCGTGACCTTGAGTTTGACCTTTCAAGGTCACTTACTGTCAAAGGTGAAGATATCCATTTAAAACTCATACTGGAGTTTCTATAGGCTAATAACAGTAAATATCTCATTATCTTCAACCAATTTCGAGTTATTGCCCCTTGAATATCTGAGACCTTGAGTTTGACCTTTCTAGGTCATTCAGGGTCAGAGGTCTTGGTGTCAAATGAATGCTCATATTACGAGTTCCTGCATGTTCATAATAGTAAATATCTCTATCTTCAGCCGTTTTCAAGTTATAGCCCTGTGAAAATCCGTGACCTAGATTTTAACCTTTCAGGTTCACTCGATACCTCCAAAACCCATTCACTTTCTGTTGGTACCAGTGCCCACATATTTTGAAATGTTCATGTAATTTCATTCAGCCGTTTTTCCGTAATGTTGCTAACAATCAAACAAAGAAACTGAACCATAAACAATACCTCGCAGGACTTCGTCCGGGAGAGGTAAATATAAGTACCGCATGTTGGACACCTGCGACGAAAGTAATGGGCGAGAAAGATTTAGAGCTTTTATCAGTAACGACATCAAAAACTCAGAATAGTGCATGACAACCAATAACAAGGCAAATACAATGTTCAGCATCATCACAAGGAACTTCGATCGTAAGATAACCGATTTTATCTCATTATATCATTAGTCAGACTACACCAAGTATACTGTGTACAGTACTGGTCTCTGAACCTCATTATGGAGGAAAATAGTCGAGAGAGAGTGCAGCACTGAACGACCAGTAAGATCCCATTGCTGCAAAATTTACGAAGGCCAGTTATTATTTTATTTTTAAAATGACGACATCTAATACAAGTATTTGAAACTCTTATTAAATTCGACAGTGTCAGACATCCGAATTTGTTCGAACTAGAGAATGACAAGTCACACGAAGTAATGAAATGAACCTCCAAAGCAAGAGATACAACAGTAATACAGCCAAAATTACCTTAATCTTCACACGGTGGAACACCGGAATAAGTTACCAGCAACATTAATTGGTGGTAAACTACTGGTAAGTTTAATTTTCGACTAAACATTTTTTTTTCTTCTTTAGACTGTAGGCTACATAAAAACTCAGGGTTGTGTATTTCCAGTATCAAAGGTAAGCTACCGACAATGAAACGGTTGCTGAATAATGAGAACTTTCGAGGCTTTTGTACGCTGTATCTTTAACGATCTCTGGATTAGAGATTACATCGTGCATGATGTGGTGGGTGATGGAGATCCTTCCTCTTTTTTATTCTTTTCATCTTGCACGTTGCATACATCTTAGAATACTCGTAATTATTATTATTTTTTTTTTTTTTACTTTCCAACAGACAACTGTGCTATAGGCCAACAGGCCTCTTGTTGTCTGTTCTTCCTATGTACTCTCTCTCTCTCTCTCCTCCGGCTATCCTCAACGTTCTTCCCTTCCCAGTCTCACTCTTCTTCTTTCTATCTCTCATATAATATCACGTTCCAATCTGTCTCTTCGTTTCCTTTGCCTCGCCTAGCCATTTTTTCCTCTTATCTCCTGCTCCTGCCTTAATCTGTTTTCTCCTGACTCACTTTAGTTTCCCAGCCTTCCTGCCTGCATGTCCTTAACTCCAAGCTAATTCCTGTCTCTTCAAACACCTGGTATTCTCTGTGCCTTGCATCGCCTCTGCCTTTCGCTTTGTCTTTCGGTTGTCATCTTCCATGATTACAATTCCCTCCATACTTTTTCCCCTCTCTTCCGATTGGTGCCTCCCTTGCTCCATAAATAGTCGTATTATTGCCTCCTCCTACCTCTCTGCTTCTGTCCCTTTCTTCCCCTTTTTTTTTTTTTTCCCCTAACCGTCTGTGTTTTTCATTGGTGCCGCCTACGTGCCTTCACCAGTCTGGGCTGTCTCACTTTACACAGCCTCCCATACCTTTTTCACTCTACATATTTTCCTTTACCTGCCTCGCCCTCCCCTGTCAGTCTCGCCCAGCATACCTGCTCGAACCTCTTTGCCCGATAAAAGTTTCTTCGTAACACCTTTCTACTTTATATCATTTTTCTCCCAGGGTCTCTACCATTGGTTTCTTTCCTGATTGATTACCTCTCGTTCCATTATATTTTCCTCTGCCTTTCTGTCTCTGTCAGCATTATTTAATCTTGCTGTTGCGATATCTTTACCTTCCTTTTTCACATACATTTACAATAAACCCCTGAGCCCTAATTTTTCACTTCCTTTCCCATTCTTCTCTAGCACTCATCTGCTCGACGGTGATCTGTGTTGTAGTCCCCTTTCCTATCCTGGTCAGCCTTGTCTTGCTCTGACCTATTCTGCTTTGCCATGCCTTGCCCAGCCCTGCTTCGCCCTCCTACAGTCTGTCCCCTGCTGTTCCCTGTCCTGTCATGACTTCTCATCCACTCTCTCAACCTAGTTGCTCCATCGCACACTTTTCTCCTATCTGCCGCCACATTCCTTTTTTAACTCATCTGCTTCTTTCTCAGTAGCTCACCGTCTACCACATTCCACTTCTTCCCCAACACACTTCAACACTCAGCCTCTGCCTTCCCATATCCCTTCACACTCCCACACCTACATTTATTTTCATATTGTTTTCTTGTGTATAACTCTTCCCTACGCCCTTTTTACCAGATTTTCTTTCAAAATTTCCAAACCCTTACAACCTTCCTCACCACCAGCCTAAACTCCTACACGTTTTCCTCTTCCTTTACCCCTTTAAACACATCCCTATATTTTTTTATTTAAGTGTGCTTATTCCTCCACACTACTAAATCTCGCATCACCCCTCCATTTCATCTGTTCATACCCCACCCCCCTTAACCGCCTCACACTTTCCCACACATCCAAGCACCCCTCCACACCACACATTCCCTGCTACCCCCTCCTTACCCCACTCACATTAACCCTACTCTAAACTTTTCCCAACCCAGCATTCCCTATGGAATTCATCCTTATACATATCAAACAACTTTACACATTCCCCATATCTTTTTTCATTTCCTCCAGTTTCCCGAAAAACATCCCAGACACTTGTAGTCGCAGTGATCGATCACCAATGTAACCGTTCCATACAAAAATGCAGTGTTTACACTCGTGCCTTGCGTCACCCTTCCTTTCGTATTTACAGTTTGAGCAAATTGGTGATGATTCATGTAACAAGCCACTCCACCGTCTGTTGTTATCGGCGCCGACCTGATGCACTGGATGGGGGAGATAGTGCTCTGTTTGTTGTTTGTAGAGTCTGGTCATCTTTTTTTTTTTTTTATGCGAGGAAGAAGGAACCAAAGGCCACGAGCCAGCAATAACTGTTCCTTCCAAGAGAAAAACAGAATATAAGAGAATGCCAAATTCAAGATCCGATAATTTCGAGATGCCTGGACACACTGCGTTTGAAAGACTGGAGATCATAGGAAGCAGGAAATACAGACAGAGGGAGACAGTTCCAAAGCTGACCTGTTGCCTAAATGAAGGACTGGGTGTAAGGTTAACTCTTGCATTAGAGAGTTGGACAGAAATGGGATGAGAGTTTGCTGCTAGACGGGTGCTACGCGCCCGTCATAGAGGTGGAGGAATGCATGCAGACAGTTCAGAGGAGCAGTGACCATTGAAGTAGCGATAGAAAAGAGATAAAGATGCAACAGTGCAGCGAAGAGACAGTGGTTGAAGGGAGTCAGTAAGAGGAGGAGAGTTAATGAGACGTAAAGCCTTTGACTCCACCCTATTGAGAAGAGCTGTATGTGGGGAACCTCCCCAAACATGAGAGTTGTACTCCATACAGGGGTGGATATAACCAGTGCATGGAGTCAACAATTGTGCAGAGGTAAAGAAGGAACGGAGTCGGCTTAGCACAACTAATCTCTTGGAAGCAGATTTTACAAGGGATGTAATATGATCTTTCCAAGACAAGTCCCGAGTGAATGAAACCCCAAGCATGTTCAAAGATGTTGCAGGATTAAGCTGAATATTATTAAACATTAGTGGGTACACCTGGGAAGTGAGCATGGAAGTGAAAAAGTTACTACATGACAGTATTGTGATACCAACTCTAACGTACGGAAGTGAAGCTTGGACATTGTTGGAAGGACACAAGTCAAGAGTGAGAGCAGTGGAAATGAGTTATTTAAGAGGAGCCTGTGGAGTCACGTGGAGAGACAGGCTGACGAATGAGGATATAAAGGAGCGTTGTGGTGTGGATGTGGATGTGATAGGAAGCGTTATGAGGAACACCCTGAGGTGGTTTGGCCATGTGGAGAGGATGGAGGGTGAAAGACTGACGAAGAGAGTGTATGTGAGTGAAGTGGAGGGGGGAAGAGGGAGGGGGAGGCCGAGGATGAGATGGGATGGGGTGGAGAGGTATATGAGAAAGGGGGGTGTGAGTTGGGAGCAGGGCAGTGAAATGGCGGGAGACAGGGCGACTTGGAGGCGATTTGTTTGTGGCCATCCCAAACGGGATTGAGGCGTCTGGCAATAGATAGATAGATAGGGTACACCTGTGGAGGATTATCTCGGGTTGATAGGTGTACGAACTGAGACTTTGATGCATTAAAAACAACTAGATCATTTTTACCCCGGTCAGAGATACGAGCCAAGTCAGACATTAGATGTGCCATAGCCTCATCCCTTGTTTGTTGAAGTAGCTGCTGAGATGGGCGTTGTGGGAACGGAATAGAAAGGTGAAGGGTCGAGTCATCAGCGTATGAGTGGATAGGGTTAGATGTACAGCTTAGAAGATCATTGATTAATAAAAGGAAGAGAGTTGGTGATAGAACAGAGCCCTGAGGAACACCACTATTGATAGATCTAGGAGAAGAACGATAGCCGTCTACAACAGCGGCTACAGAACGACAAGAAAGGACGCCAGAGATGAAGGCACAGATAGATGGATAAAAACAGTAAGAGGGCAGTTGGAAATGAAAGATTTATGCCGAACTCGGTCGAAAGCCTTTGAGATGTCAAGTTCAATGGCAAAGCTTTTGCCAAAGTCCTGAAAGGAGGATGACCAAGAGTCTGAAAGGTAGGTGAGACAGTCGCCAGTGCAGCATCCCTGACGGAACCCATTCTGACGACCAGAAAGAAGGTTGTAATAGGAAAGATGCTTTAAAATTTTTCTGTTAAGAATGGACTCAAAAACTTTTGAAACACAGGATGTTAATGCAATTGGACGATAGTTAGAGGGTTGGGAATGGTCACCCTTCTTTGGGACCGGCTGAATGAGAGCAAACTTACAGCAAGAAGGAAAGGTATAAGTAGAAAGACAAAGGCGAAAGAGTTTACCTAGGCAGGGTGTAAGCACAGAAGCACAGTTCTTGAGGACAACAGGAGGGACCCCATCAGGCCCATATGCCTTGTTAGTATTGAGGCCAGTGATGGCAGAAAATACATCAGCTGAAGAAATTTTAATGTCAGCCATGAGGAAGTCAGAAGGGGGAATGAGGGAGGAACAGCACCAGAATCGTCTAAGGTGGAATTGGAGGAAAAAGTCTGAGAGAAGAGATCTGCTTTATCAGTAGAAGAAATAGCTACAGAGCCATCAGAGTAGAAAAGAGGAGGGAAGGATGATGAGATAAAGTTGTTAGAAAAGTTTTTGGCGAGGTGCCAGAAGGAGCGGGAAGAATTCGAGATGGAGAGTTGAGAGCATTTAGAACAGATGAAATTATTTTTTGTAGAGTAAAGAACAGACTTAGCACGATTCCGGCCAGAAACATAAAAAAGATTTAATTTGGTGGTGGGTTGGCTCCGGTACCTTTTATAGGCCCTCTCCTTGTTGCGAACAGGATTAGAACAAGCGTGATTAAACCAAGGCTTTCTTGCATATGAGAAAGGAATGGATGCTTCCATGCCTGAGAGAATAACCTCCGTAATGCGCAAGGAACACTCAGATGGCTCCTGGATACGGAAGCAATAACCATTCCAGAGAAACTCAAAGAAGTACTGCCTGAGGGCCTCCCAACCCACAGCTCCAAAATGCTACAGACGACATTTCATTGGAGGGTCCACAGGCCGCACCGGGGCGATAGGACAGGTTAAAGTAACAAGGTTTTGATCAGAGGAGCCCGACAGAGAGAAAAATTAACAGTGTAAGCAGAAGGATTAGTTGTAAGGAAGAGGTCAAGTATGTTGGAGCTCACTCCAAGGATATGGGTAAGGTGCTGTACAAGCTGCTCTAGGTCATTAAGGATAGAAAAGATGAAGGCTTGTTCACCAAGTGGATCAGTGAAAGGAGAGGAGAGCCGAAGGTGGTGGTGAACATTGAAATCTCCCAGAATGGAGATTTCAGAGAAAGGAGAAATGGATAGAATGTGTTCCATCATAGAAGTAAGTTAGTCGAAGAATTTTTGATAGTCAGTATAATTAAGAGATAAGTTAACAACACAGATATATTTAGTCAGAGAATGACAGGAAAGCCGAAGCCAGAGAGTAGAGAATTCAGAAGACTCAAGTTCAGGAACACGAGAGCAGGATAGGTCGTCGCGTACATATACGCAGCATCCACCTTTGGCTTTGAAATGAGTATAGAGAAAGTAGGAGGATACAGAGAAAGGTTTGCTGTCAGTTGCCTCAGACAACTGAGTCCCAGTAAGAAAGAGAAGGTGAGGTTTAGAAGAAGTGAGGTTTAGAGGTATGAAGAACGACACTAAAATGTTTGCAAAATCTTGTCACATATGTCAGCTTGTTAGGAAGCCAAATGAAACCATTCCTAGAGTCCCTCTTACGCCTATACCAGACACTAGTGAAACTTTTGAAAAGATTGTTATTGATTGTGTGGGATCTCTTCCTAAAATAAAAATGGGAAATCAATAGCTTCTTACAGTAATGTGTGCAACAATAAGGTACCCAGAGGCATACCCATTAAAGAATATAAAAGTTAAAACATAGTTTCAGACTTGCTACATAAGTTCACTAGTGTAGGCATACCTAGCCCTTCCATGGCCGCGAGCGTTCATTCGTTCGTTTTAAGATTTCCTCCACCAATAGTGAAGGTAAGGCCATACATTAGCTCGGTCGGTGAGGGTGAGATTTTTCATAGTCAGGGGGAAGACAAGGCCTGGGGAGTCCTGAGGGGCTGCCCAGCACACACTCCCTGTTTTCTGCCTTTTTTTTTTTTTTTAGCCGCGAGCATCAAAGGACGTTTTTTTGTAGCATGGCCGTTGACGTCAATGCAGTGTGACTTGTAGGACTCCACAAACATTTTTGGAAAGGGAACAGAAGTCTAGATTTGACAGAGACCCACTCCAGCCTCTAAACCACTCAAACTGCCAGTACATCTCGTGAATCAATCATGAGTGGATTTCTGTCTTTTGTTCCCCTCAAATGTTAGCGTAAGTAAGAATAGCACGATAGTCAAGAAAAGAAAGTGCTGCACGAATTTTCCTTCTCCTCTCTTCCCTTCTCCTCTCTTTCCTAAACCACCCAAATTAAAAAAAAAAAAAAAAAAAAAAAAACATACAGGAATAAGCGTTATAAACAGAAAAGAGGGAAGACATTGAATACTGATATTTTTATTTATAGGAACATAATGTACTGTGTACTGAAATTGTTCATGTAAAATATTTCTTGTTTGGCACAAACATTTCAGCAACATATGAGGTGTTCTCGTGGTGATTATATGGATGTAAAACCTTCCCTTCCCTTCATATTAATTCCCTCTTTTGAGATGCGAATCTCAGGTCATAGTGAATCTTGGTCAAGATGGTTTGGCCTGTGCACACACAGCGGACTAAATATAGCATCCTTATTCTCACTTTCCACACTAATTAGACTACCCATAGTGAAGAAAACAACTTCATACAGGAATAAACATTATAGATATAAAGAGAAAGCATTCATAATTATATTTTTATTATAAACATAACGAGAAAGCATTCATAATTATATTTTTATTCATAAGTACATGTATTATTTACTGAACTTGTTCATTTTACAGACTTCTTGCTTTGCACATGCATTCCAGCAACATATGAGGTGTTCTTGCGGTGAATATATGGATGTAAAACTATTCCTTCCATTCACACTAAATCCCTCGTGCGAGGTGTTGATTACGAATCAAACAGAATTTTAGACACTGCGGTTCGGCAGGTTCACACAGTGGAGGACCTTTATCTGGTTAGAGTCTAAAGTTATCATCTCCTGCCTCTCTTTGGACACAAAGTAAGCCACCCAGACCACAGAAATAACTCAACACTTGCAAAAACTAATAATTGTTTTCTATGAAACCTACCATATTAAGTAATAATTTTGGTTGTAATACACATATTCATTTCAAACCATTTCAGCAGCACTGAATTTTTTTTGGTGAAGAAAATTTCTTTGTCACCGAGATCATCTGCCTAAATTTGCGCAAATTCCCCGCTACATTGCACGGCTCAGGATGGGTCTAGGAAGCTCAGCATTGCACTGTCAGGTGTGTCTTACATTCCTCTTAATTTGACCAAAAAAAAAAAATCGATTTTCGTAACTTGAAAAGTCGGTCCCGTGGTTGGCCTGTGGGTCCCGACAAATTCCGGAGGCACGGCCACAAAGGGGCTAGGGAGATACAGCATGATCAAGGTTCAAATTTTACTAGTTGGTTAATGACCCAAGTTATGAAGGAACTCGGATTACACCTTCAAATATTTTCTGCCTACCATCCTTAGTCCCAGGGTTTCCTAGAACATTTTAACCAAAATTTGAGGTCCATGATACAGAAGTTGTATTTTGAAACTGAGAGAGACTGGGATGAAATCATTCAGTTATTTCTTTTTACAGTCAGAGAGTGCCCTCATGAGTCCTTGGGTTATTCTCCTTTTGAACTGTTATATGGAAGACAAGTATGTGGTCCCCTGAAAGCTCTGAATGATCAGTGGTTTACTGAGAGTTCTGATAATCCTTCTAGCAGTTTCAGAATATATAAACTGCCTAAAGCTCAAACTGTAAAAAGTGCGGGAGTTAGCCTTAGAGAACTTGTCACAAAGTCAGACGAAGATGAAGTTTCGCTATGATGTAAAGTTTCAGAACCGTGCTTTCACTCCTGCAGAGAAAGTTGTTTTGTTCAAAGCAGTTCAATGTAACCCACTTACAATTAAATATACTGGCCCTTACATTATATTACAAAAGCCGATTGATCAAAGCTATGTTGGATGTACTCCGAATCGCCGGA
The DNA here is from genome assembly GCF_032717465.1 of Coenobita brevimanus. Lineage (NCBI taxonomy): Eukaryota > Metazoa > Arthropoda > Malacostraca > Decapoda > Coenobitidae > Coenobita > Coenobita brevimanus. The sequence goes on along the minus strand of NC_137053.1, from coordinate 18,296,994 downwards.
AAAATAACCATTCGGTTCATATCAATCACATCAAAACTTACATTGGAAGACATCTGGAGGAGGATCAGAATACTGTATATGTTAACACTGTACACAAGCCGTATGTTACAAAAGGTTTGCATTGAGTAGGAGACTGATGAGGTTAAGGATACTGATATACTCGTACCTTCTCCTCGTGGCAATCCTAACAATAGTCATGTTTTGGGTTATTTCAATGAATATCCTCCTGAAGTATCTCAGTCAAGGAGGAATGATATAGAAGTTATTATCAAGAAATTCCCCTCATTCACATCAGATATGCCTAGGTTTTGCATCACCCAACTTCATGATATTGTACTCTCTTCAACTGATGCTAAACCAAACAGTCGCCTTGGAGGTTGACTCCACAAAAGCAGGCAATCATGAAGATGGAGATGACTTTACGCTGGAGCATGAATTAATTGAAGCAGTCAATATCCCTTGGGCTTCCCCTTCTCTGCTTGTTCCCAAATCAGATGGTAGTAGTCGACCGTATACTGACTGCAGAAGAGTGAATTCAGTAATTGTTCCAGATGCATTTCCTCTTCCTCGCATTGAGGACTTGATTGACAAAGTAGGAGCCTCACGAATTGTTACCGCGATAGATTTACAGAAAGACTACTTCCAGATAGGTATGACAGAAATAGCAAAACAAATTTCAGCATCCACTACTCCCTTAGGACTGTTCCAGTATACAGTAGGGCCCTTCAGTATGATTAATATCCCTGCAACTTTCCTAAGGATTATATCAAATACCATTCAGGGATTAGATGGGGTAGACTCAACTTAGATGACATTGTGATTATTTTAGACACTTGGGAGGAACACTTGGTGAGACTGGAGGCTCTGCTGTCCCGACTTGCGCAAGTCAGTTTCACCACTGACCTCGCAAAATCCTGTTTTGGGAGGGGAACGGTGACCTACCTGGGACATGAAGCTGGACGTGGCACTACTTGCCAAACGTGAGTTGTGCTATTATGGTGTATCCCTAACCAATTGACCTGAAGTCTTTGATGCAGTTTTGGGGGATGTGTGGTTTCTATTGTCTGTTTTGCAACAACTTTGCAACAAACTCTGCTCCATTCGCTGACTTTACTAGCTTGAAGACCAAATTTGAATGGAGCCCTTCCTGTACAGCATCCTTCAACCAGCTCAAATCACATCCCGTGCTCCGTTTTCCTTATCCTTTCAAGCCGTATCGTCTTCAGATTGATGCCAGTTGCAGGGGAGATGGAGCCATCCTCTACCTCTAGAAATCCAATACCTTTCTTGGACTCAGACCCAAGTCTGCAGCACACCTCCATGGGCTTCCTGAACAATTAATTGTACATAATAATCATTCTTTGGTAACAATACAATATGTCTAGTTTGGAGAGGCAAATCAGCCTTTACTCTTCTGCCACGGCATCTAATTAGACACTTTTTAAGAATAATCGCAAATCTAGCTTATTTCTGATGTTAGTGCCTTGGCATAAAAGGTAAAAAAAATCTCTGTAATATTTTCTTTGAAGCTTTTTGCCCAATATTCCATGGGGTCAAACTCCTGAAACCCCACGTTGTTATTTAAAAATTTTACAACTAATTTGGAAGTGTTAAGATGTCATACCGATGAAAATTTACTGATGTCTGTCACATTTGGCTCAGGTACTACAGGATCCAGGTTCACAACACTAACCTCAGGAATATTATACAGTTTCTGCTCAGGCCATTCTTCAGTAAGTAACCACTTAGGACCTTTAAACCACAAGACGTCTCTGATCAATCTCTTTACTGTCGAGCCTCTCGAGAGTAGATCAGCTGCGTTTTAATTGGAGGATACATGCATAAATTTCTATCTGGATGACAGTTCTTTTATGGTCTTCACTCCATTGCAGACGAAAGGAATTTTACTGTCTTCCTTTCGAATCTAGCAAAGACACATCTTACAGTCAGTCCATATACAGTATAAATATCGTCAAACTGAGTGTCAAGAGTGTTGGTTAAATACCTGGCCAATTTAGTTCCTACTTCTATTGAATCTAATTCCATTTGAGGTAGGATTCTTCCTTTAATTGGTGCAACTCTGGCTTTGGACATAATAATTTTACTATAGTCTCTTGTTGCACAATAAGCTACTGCCCCATATGCCTTTTGACAAGCATCAAAAAATATATGCCAGTGTGACTGCTCGTTATTATTTATATGCCTGGGAACACATGTGCTTGATGAATTTTCAAATTCCTTTCAAATCTCTTTCCATTTTTCTACATACGTCTCACCTGTCCAGTGTCCCAGTCCAACTTTTCTCGTCAAGCCTCTTGCACTAAACATTTGCCCCTAATAGCTATAAGGCTGACCAATCCTCATGGGTCAAATAACATGGACACCTGACTTAATAAGGACCTCTTGTGATAGTGACATCAAAGAACTTAATTGGTTTTAAACGTATTTCATCAGTCCTTTTATCCCAATTAAGACTCAACACATTTTGAGTTTTGGGAATGTCAGTTTTAGGATAGTCCTCTTGTACTCTATTCCTTAAAAGCGATGAATTTGTATTCTAGTTCTGTAATGGCAAATTTGCCTTCCCACATTCGGAACTGGCTGCTTCATAAGCCTTCAATGCTTCTGCCTCTATATCAGCACCTTGTATCAGCAACACCTTGCCCTGTTTCTGGACATTTGGCATTTTCAAAATGATGCCTCAGTGTTGCATAATAGCAAAGGACAAGCACGAGGGCCAAAGAGCACCGATCTGAAACAGTAAGTTTTCAAAGGATTATCTTCATTTTGAGGGTTTTCAGGCCACGGGAATTTTGTAAATTTCCTCTTCTCTTCCCTCAATCGTATTCTAAGAAAAGCCTTACTAATGTCTGCTGTATAAGCATAAGGTTTCTCTCTAAATCTTGGTAACATATTCTCAACTTCTCTGTTAGTGTAGGTCCACAGTGCAGGCAGTCATTCAACCTAACTAATCCTTTGTGACACTTTACTACTACAATTAAAAACTATTCTAATGGGAGTTGTTACTGAATCCTTGCATACAGCATGATGTGGTAAATAATGTCCATCTTTATGATTAACAGGGAATTCTGCTTCTTCTATGAATTTATTCTTCAGTGATCTATTCTAATATTATCATATTCTGCTAGATATTCTGGTTTGTCTCTCAGTTATCTTTGAAGAGAATAACTGAGCCTTAGCTGCCTGGTAATTTGTTGGTAACCCCGAATGATTTAGCTGCCATGGTAATCCAATGCAGTACTGTCCATCTTGAAATTCCACAGACTTCGGAGGTTGGTTCTTCATAATGTATTCCCACGGTATCCAAGTCCCCAACTTGTGTACAGGTTCAGTTTTCTCATCCAATAATTCATTTATCTGAGTAGGTTCTAATTCTGCACATATTCTAGCTACGCTGGTGTCCATCCACAGAATTGGGCGGCTGGGCTTAGAGATTTCCTGTCCGAAGCAAATCTCAGAAAGTATTAGCTATAGTTAAGAAATTTCACATAATTATATATCTTAGTGTGAACTGGTTCCTTTTGATAGATAGAATGCTGTCTTAAGTAGTTTTTTTTTTTTTTTTTTTTTTTTTTTTTTTGAGATTTCAGTGCGACCTGCGCAACGAATCTAAAGCCTGAGCTCTGAAAGTATTCACTTTCACTATGAAATTCCACATAGTTATGTGTCTTATAAAGAACTGGTGCCTTTTGATAGGTAGAATGCTGTCTTAATTTTTTTTTGAATAATGCTAAAAGAAAAATTTCTCAGATTTCAGTGCGAGATGCTGTTCTGTGTTATACGGGGGGGGGGGGGGAGTGCCGTTATGCACTTGGTTAGGTGACCAGGGAGGAGTGGGATACGTGCTTGGTTAGCATGGTTTTGCCTATGTTTTACTGTAGATTTGCACTGTACTTTGCTTATATTATTCTTGTCATTTCAGTATGGAGAGATCCAGCCTACCTTGGCACATGGTACATTCAGCATTCAGACATAAATAATGGAATTTTGATTATTTCTACACATTTCATACAATCCATATGTTCTAGAGCATTATTCGATCACTATAAACCACTACACACTGATGAAATTGGAGAATTATGATGCCATGCAAGAACTAGCACTTCGTCTTAATGGGCTGCACCTCCCTACTCAGACCTTTTTACCCACTTCAGACGAAGTGAGAGGAGGGTATTGTTGTCACTGGGATCAACACTAGATGGTGCTGAGATTTCGTTTCTGGACCAGAAATCAGAAAGTAATCATTATAGTCATGAAATGCCACATAGTTATGTGCACTATAGTTTAATTGATGCCCTTTGATAGGTAGAATGGTGACTTAAGTAGTTATTTAAAAATAATGAAAAAGTAAAAAAATAAATAAATAAAAGTCTTCTCATAATATCATTGCGACCTGCGCATGGAATTTAAAGGGTCCAATGCATTTTTTTATTAAAACATTGCAGCTATTTCACCGAAGAGGCAGAAATTGTACATGATGAATGATTGTATGAATATCTAATTATGTATGAAGTTTCATGACTGTACCTATTAAATTATGTAATAATAAAAAAAATGACTGCCTAAATGAAAACAGTACCAGTAATATTTTCATCAAATCTGCTCATTATTTCAATATCGCCATGGATAAACTACTGCTAATTTTAAGTTTTAATGTCCCTGTGTTATACGGGAGAGGGGGCGAGAGCCGTTATGCACTTTGTTAGGCGGGCATGGAGGTGGGGGGGATATGTGCTTGGTCAGATGGAAGGTTGCAACAGCGCAGCGTTGCCTGTGTTTAATTGCAGAGATTGGAAGTGGATACTGTCTTCATCAGTCCCTTCACTATTTGAGGTTCTTTCTAAGCTAAGGATAAACATAATAATAAAATCCTTGGACTGAAGGCTCTCGTTTTGTAGGTGCCCTCGGGAAATCCGATCCGTATTCTCGTTGTTAATGGAGACTCCCAAGTTCATCCTGCTCACCAGATTATTTCATTATCTGTTATGTCAATACATTCTTGTGTGGTATTGATGGAACTTCCAAAATGAAAACAAAGCTGTATATAACAAGCTAGAGACTGATAAACTATAAAGCACAAATTAATCGTTTAGGAAAGGGATTGTAGAAATCTTCCTGGGGTGCCGATAATACGACTGTGCATCTGTGATTCGAAAAGTTGTTACTGATGGAATGGTAGCTTGGAAGATTAGACTTTTGCCGTTCGGTTCAACAGAGAGAGAGAGAGAGAGAGAGAGAGAGAGAGAGACAGACAGACAGACAGACAGACAGACAGACAGACAGCGACAGACAGAGACAGACAGACAGACAGCGACAGACAGACAGACAGACAGACAGCGACAGACAGAGACAGACAGACAGACAGCGACAGACAGAGACAGACAGACAGACAGCGACAGACAGAGACAGACAGACAGACAGAAAGACAGAGACAGAGACAGACAGACAGAAATAGGTTGGTAGAGAGACAGACAGACATAGGTTGATAGGGATACAGACAGACATAGGTTGATAGGGAGACAGACAGACAAACAGACAGAATGACAGACAGACAGACAGGCTGGCAGAAATATAAACCATGCGCACATGCATGAAGGCAGATATTAGGGCTTGTAGGAGGGCAGTCAGAAAAGTAGCCAGGCAGGGACCAGGCAAGGAGGCATCCAAGATGGACAAGACAACGTAGCCGCGAATGCATGAAGGAATTATCAAACCAAACAGTGAGGCAGGCGTGAACACAAGTAGCCATGCAAGCAGGACAGCAGAGAGGTAAAACGCACTTACGTATGAAGGAAAGTAGTGAAGCAGGTAAAGAGACAGGAAGGATGAGATGGTAGATAGAGACATACAGGCAATCAGTAAAGTAGATAAGCAACCCTGGCAGGCAGGTAGGCTCGCAGGCAGACTGGCAGGCAGGCAGGCTTGCAGGTAGGTAGGCGGGCCGCTAGTTGGTAACAAATGCAAGCACCCGGGAGAACAAGCAACACAGTTATGCCGACAAATGTGCAGGTGGGTAAAGAGACAATATAAGCACGAACGAAGGTGGGTACGAAACACAGGGAAGCTGGCTGGCGAGTAGGAGGGCAAGCAGGTAAGTAGGCATTACAGGCAGACTGTAAGCCAAATAGGTAAGCAACATGGGTCGGCGGGAGGGTAGGTAGAAAGCACAGGAAAACAGGCAGACAATCTGCCAGGTAGACAGGCAGTACAGCTGGCCATGGAGGTAGACAGGAGATACAGACATATAGACATGTGTGCAAGGCAGACATGCGGGTAGATTAGTGGCCAACACAGACACGCAGGCAGGTAGGCAACGAAGACTGGCAATAAAGGTAGGCATCCTTGTTGGTGTGCAGGGGTCAAGTGTCGCTGGGAGAGGCAAGTAGGCAGATGGGTAGGCAACGCAGGCACATTTCTTGGTAGGCCACAGGCGCTGAGGTAAAAATACTTGAAGCTGTCGGTTACTTGAAAAATGTCCTTTCTGTTAGTGTGTGGAGAGGAAAGAGTGGAAACGAGTGGCATGGGGGAAGAGAGAGGGCAGGGAGCAGGAAGGGAAGAGGAAGAAGAGGAAAGAGAGAGTAGGGATCAAGAGAGAAAGGAGGGGGAGTGGGCAGGGGAGGAAGGTTGAGGAAGAAAGTTTGAATCAGCAGGGAGTGGGGAAGGAGTGAAGTATGGGAAAAGAGTGGGAATGTGGGAGAGAAGAGTGAGAAGAAAGGAGGGGGAAAGGGAAGGGGGATTGGAAGAGAGGATAAGAAGAAGGGGATGGGATGTGGACTGCCGAGGGGAATGAGAGTAGGGTGGGGGAGAAGAGGGAACAGAGAGAAGAGACAACAGAAGAATGGGATCAGGAAGACAGAGAGAAAGGGAAGGGAGACAGGAGGACAGGCCTGAGAGGTGAAGAAGAAAGCAAGTTGGAAGAGAGAGAGAGAGAGTGTTTCCGTCTGAAAGCGAATGAAAGACGAAGAATAATTTTATAACTTCACGTGAATGTAAGATTTGTTATAAGGGAGTTGGCTGGAAAAGAGAGAGAGAGAGAGAGAGAGAGAGAGAGTTTCCGTTTGAAAGTGAATGAATAATTATATAACTCTTCACGTGAAAGTAAGATTTCTTATAAGGGAGTTGGTTGGAAACAGGAGCAACAAATCAGACTCATAACAATTCTTCCTCCTCTCATTACTAACCTCCTCATTCTCAATCACACTGGCTTGTCTCATGCCTTGACTAAATATTCTTCCGCTTTTCTTATCCTGTCTTTTGAGGTTCTGTCTTTATGTGTTTCTTGTTTTTTTTTCTAACTTTCATCATCTTAACCTCGTCTTTCAAGTCACTTATGCCCCTCCTACCTTCCTTTTCCTATTGTTCCATATACACTCGTCGGACCAGTTGTCTTCTCCTTGTCTTCATTGCTTCGCCCTTTCAGTCAGAAGACGTAATTTTAACTTGACCCTTGTCACCTTCAGGCAATTTTTAATCAACTCTGGAAGGACTTTTCCATCAGAATAAGTTAGAGCCAGAGTGCATTTACTCCTTCACAACATCGGATCTCCCCATGGTAAATAAAATCGTCTTTAGTCAGCAATAATGGTCTCTGAAACATCATCGGATTAAAGGGGTTAAGGTGTTTCCTCGATAATATATGGCATTTCGTGGTATCTCTTCCTTAGCGATTTATCTTGGAATAATTCACGTTAACATCTTCATCTATGTAACCAACGCAAGCAAGGTCGATATGTAAATGATATAATAAAGTATACTAAAGTATAATATGCAACGAAAATAGCTAAGAAAGAGGTGTAACAAAGTCTCCGATGCTAACGAGAGTACGGCTAGTCATCTCCCTTCCAGACTTAATTTCCGACTTGTGTCTAGCTTCTCTTTTCTGTTTACTTCTATTTAATACTTCACTTTCATTCCTTAGTCACCTATTTTCATCAGATCTCCCTTCATCTTTTTTTCTTCTTCGTCACCTTACATCTCTTTCATTGTACCACAAGTTTCCTCATTTCCTTAACCCTTCTTACACCACTCACCACATCTTGAATATTTTCTCCAATTTCATTTCTCATCATAGTTCTGTCAGTCACTGTATCTTGGGCCTCAGTTCACTACTGTCCCGATTTTACCTATTTTCCACACTGCTCCTTCCTTCCTTCGTCGTGCACCATAAATCATCTAACCATTCCGCAATTTATCTTGAACTGCCTTTGGTAACTGTACCTGTTTTTTTATTATTATTATTTCATTCCCTCTTTATTCCAGCTCTTCATTTCATGGCAGTTCTTCAGTGATGCTTTCCTTGTACAGTATATACTGTACACCTTAAACCCTTTCTTTCCTTACATTTCTCTTTTCCTCATAGGCCAATTCCCCTCATTCCATATACAGTATTTCCTTTTCGCATATACCTCCTCTCTTCATCTACCTACATTCTATATCTTGATTATCATGATACATCCATTCATTAAACAATTAATCCTTATACAGCTTCTCTCCTTTTTCTCCCCTATTCCTAATCTTACCTCCATCCGCACCTCAACTCTCCTCCTTGATTCACCTCTCTTCCCTGTCCCACCTGCATGTTTCGCCTCAGGTCGTCTTCACAGGTTCACTGTTAATATTTTGCTTCTTTTTATTCTTGCAGTCATTACAAGAGTGTATTTGATTTTAAAAAGACTTTTCAGACGGGAAATGTTGATTATCGCATTCTTTATCTCTTTCAGTAAAGAATCGTTTCCTAGGTTGATTCAATCGTCTGGCATCAAAAAAAAAAAAAAATGAAAGAGTCTAGTGGAAAAATCTGGCAAACTTATTATCATCACTCTCGTGTTACACAACACAGTTTCTCGACCTCACCTCCGATCGTCTCTTTATTTTCTTATAGCCAGTTTTCCCCCCTCATTCCTCCATTTTCTGTCCACTTTCCTTCTCTGCTACCTGAGTAATACCCCAACTTTCGTGCCTAAAATCCAAGATTCTTCCTTCTCAACTTTCCTCCTTTTCTCGCCCTCCCTTGGCTTCTCATTTTCTTCTTTTTCTTCTTGGTAAGTTCCTATCTTTTCCTCCACTTCCCCTCCCTTTTTTCACCCTTCTTTTCTCTCTGTCTTCAACTTTTTTTTTTTTTTCGCACATCTGTGTTTATTTTCTTACCATTCTTTACTTTTGCTTCCATTCTGTTTTCCATAATCTATCATATTCTTCTTTTGTACTGTTTCCTTCACATATTACTTCCATCTCTCTCTCTCTCTCTCTCTCTCTCTCTCTCTCTCTCTCTCTCTCGGATTTAGGAAAAATTGTTTGTCTTACCAATCTGACATTTTCAACTATATTATTATCAAGCAAGAATAAACTAATACAGCCATTGTATACTACCGCTATTTCCAGGGAACATTAAAGTTCCCTAGAAGAGACTTCTCGAAAAACATAAAGTTTATGGTATCGGTGGCACTGTTCTAGCGTTGATCGAAAGTTGGCTTACAGACAGTAAACAAAGAGTTGTCGTTAACAGGAAGAAATCACGGTTGATGAACTGTTCAGATTTTTTGTATTGACAATTTTTTTTTTTTTCAAAAAGTTGTTTGTACATCAAATCAATAATGAAAGCTATTGTATTTATTAACAGTGCACTCGACTTTATATCGGAAAATGTCATGCTTACATTGTACAGTTCCTTAGCGCGTCCGCATCTGGAGTATTGTGTTCAGTTTTGATCTCCATATAACAAGAATGGTACAGAGATGCTTGAGAGAGGGAGTGCCGCGAAGAGTAACAAGAATGATAACTAGACTGAGAAATAAACCATACAAGGAATGGTTAAAAGGGTTAAAGCTGTTGGACTTGACCAATGCTCAGACCGATAGGGGATTGAATTCAAGAAGAATATGATATAACGGTATGGACTACTTTACAGGAGAACATTCTGACTGCGCTAGAGATTTTGGATACATAATTACTGGTAAATGCTTCCAATTGAACGAAGGTTTTTTTTTTTTTTTTGTGCGTGGTTTAAACATATGAAACAAGTTGGCTACGAATGTGTTAAGCAACGGTACAGTAATGATATTAAAAAGGTCTCTTAGATAACTGTTTAGTCTTAATCCTCAATGTAACACATTAATTGCTGAATAATAAAAAAAAAAAATGATACCCGTTTTCCTCTTTTTTAGATAATGGCGAATGCAGCATCAGCTCTATAGGTTCAAATTGTTGTTACTTTTCCTTTGCAGATAAGAATGTGTACAATATAGTACCACTTTTACATCGTTCCTGTGAAAATTCTATGGCAGTTTTCCTATGCTGCTCGGCGGCCATTCGCACTTTTTCCTGTCAGCTTCGACTGCAGGGTATAGTGGGTAGGGGCGAGCCTTTTAGTTTTCGTACCCTTATCCTGTACTCGTAGAAATAACTATGATAACAGTATTCTTTCTAACAAACAGTCTCGAATGAATCAATAGGTTTGTTGCCATTTGGTTTCCTTTGTACTCTCTCTCTCTCTCTCTCTCTCTCTCTCTCTCTCTCTCTCTCTCTCTCTCTCTCCAGGGCCACATTAAGGTGTGTGGAGGCCCCTGTGCTCAAGGCTATGTGGGGGCCCCGAAAGTGGTAAGGCAAATGCGAGGCCCGAAGGGCCGAAGCCATCTAGGCAGGGGGTCTGGGGGCCGCTTTAGGCCCCCAGAAGCCAACGGTTCTAAGATGCTCTGAGATGCATTCTGAGCATTTTAGGGATACTTCTGGACAGGTTTTGGTGTGTGTCACTCAAGAACAAAATGGAGAAAAAGTATGGTATTCTTACTTCCCAGTGCTTTATCCCCTATTACAGCATGCACGCTAGCTAAAGTCTTTAAAAGTAATATCATTTTAAGAAAAACAAACAATTTTCTTGTGTTTCATCAGTGAACAACATAAAATCTTTAATATCTATTTGAACAACACACAATGGAGTAGAGAAACACATCATCTGATAACCAGGATATGAAGCAATTACTGTATAACGGATAATGTTAAAGTAATTACATCACCTGAATCTTAAGTAACACTTACTGAACTGAAGCTCACTCAAGACAGTCCTTGGACTTTGCGAGCTTTCTTGTTTGCAAAGTCATGTATGACATCATCAAAACTTATCTGTCGCAAAATGTCATGCTCACTGCTCATCAGTGTGAGGTGGTTGAGGCGTTCTTGTGCCATTGATGTGCGCAGCCTGTTCTTGATTAGCTTTAGCTTGCTGAAGGATCGCTCTCCAGAGCAATTGCTCACCATAAGAACAAGGTAGAGTCTAAGAACAGTCTCTACATTAGGAAAAGTGTCCTGGACCCCTTTCTCTATAATCAACTTGTACAAGAAGTGTTCATGAGATATTTGGTCTGCCTTGTCGTTTACAAATATCCTGGCAAATTCACTGAATTGGACAAGCTCTATGCCAAGGGTCATGTCCAGGTCTTCACTGTATGTGTTCACAAGCTTTGCAGCAGCTTGTTCAATCTCAACAGCTGTCATGGCATCTAGACTGCGCAGGAAACTGAACAGGGAGCATATTCTCGTATATGCGGCCAATCGTTGTTTCATGGAAACCACAAATTGGTCAATGACAGGCAGGAAAGTTTCAACTCGGAATTTCTGTGCAGGAGATAGTTGTGCCTCTTTTCCTCGACCATAATCTAGTGGATTCAGTCGCACACTTGGTGGGCGATTGCGTGTCTGCCTGTAAGTTGTTGTCCCTGATTTCTCTGCTCCTTTGGCTTCATATTCACTAAACAAATCACGCTTGTCTTCAATGAACTTCTGCAATGATGTTAATGCAGCAACTGCAGTGTTGAGGTCAGCCTTTGGATCTTGTAATATGTGACTGGTGGCATTTACTCTGTCAAGCACTTCATGCCAGAACACTGCATATATCCCCATCTCGAGCTGGCACATCTGATCATACAAACCCGTTGCTTCACACTGAGTTACATCTTTCTCATCTTTGTCGTTTCCAAAATTCATCAACGCCTCCTTAAATGATGAATAGCCTTGTTCAAGGGCTTTACTGGCATCAGCTCTGCATGACCACCGTGTTGTGGTAACTCTTTTTGGTAGAAGGACAGAGCTCCTAGCTGACTTGAGTGTTTCAGTCAGAACCTGGTAACGATGTGTAGATGCAGTGAAAAAGACATATAATTTCTCAAGGAAATCAAAAAATGACACAGCAGCTGCACAACATTCTGCTGCAATGAGGATGTTCAAACGAGGTTCTTTTTATGAAAGTGCCAGGCGCATGTCGTACAAAAACAAAAGAAAAAAATAGTTTCTTACAGTATGTTCATCTGTGATAAGAACACAACGTTGCAGTTATACGAACTACGTCAATACGATACCCAAGAACTGATGTGGACAACACTAACCTGCTGCAATGAAAGCCAGAACACAAGTGATTGTGTGAACTTCTGAACTCAAGGATCAGAGCCAGGTCCAGTACAGAAAATGAACGAGAACCGTACGAGATATCAATAATGAAACCATAGAAAACGTAAGAAAATTGGTTATAGCACTAACTTTTAAAAAGTAATTCAGACAATTATAGAAAGAGAAAAAATAGGGAAATCTATGTTTTACTTTCTCATGGTAAGTATACAGTACCAATGCACTGGCTAGCGATACATGCGATAAAGAACAAAAAAACATTCACGGACACACAAAACAAACAAAACAAAACAAACCTAACCTAACCTTGAACAAAAGCCTTAATGTAAGCTTGTTCAAGGTTAAGTTAGGTTAGGTTTGTTTTGATTTGATTTGATTTGTTTTGTTTTGTTTTTATTTTTGTTTTGATTTTTTTTTTTAATTAATGATGAAGTTTTACTCTCTCCAAATATCCAAACTTTTTTTTTGGTGGGGGCCCCCTTGATGTGGGGGCCCCTGTGCACGTGCACCTTGTGCATAGTCCTGGATGCGGGCCTGTCTCTCTCTCTCTCTCTCTCTCTCTCTCTTGCACGGCTCACGTCACGTGATCTAACTTGAACATCAAAACGCCATTAAAACGAAACGAACATTGTTGAAAGCCTTGGCATAAACCACTGCGTATGGCATACGTCAGTAACTCAGTCCTAAATCAAGAATACTTATCAGTATTCATTCATGTGTAGAAGCAAGAGAACCAGAAATACATCAGTAAATAGGAGTTCTTTTGTGAATTATATCCTATGCAATATTTTTAAGAGCTTTCTTATTTAAATGCTATTTGCAGAGTGCATCAAATACTAAAGATCATACGCTCTGAAGTGTTTTAGAAAAGTTTTGGTTTTGTTGTTATTGTTGATGCTGTTGTTGTACAGTACATAATTATATCGATCCAAATCCCTGGTTAGACGACCAGAACGCTGTGAAGCACTTGGTTATGTGGTGTGGAAATAATGTAACGCGCAAACTTATTATTTTTTATTTTCAACACAAACTCATAATTAAGGAAATTATTATCAGAATTGCTGCTCTTATACCTCTTGATTGGTAAACACCATATCGGACTACGAAAACGTATCGGACTCCCGCGTGCCTTGTTGGCACTGAATCTATAATCCGAGGATCACAAATAATCAGGAAAATTAAGTATTTATAAATCATTAAAGTAGCATTACAGTATCTTTTAAAACAGAATGGCATGCTGTTTTAAAGCTGCTATGCAATGACCGAAGATCAACTGCTTTGGCCTTGTCGAGAACAATAAACCAGATTTTTTTTTTTTTTTTTGGTGCATTTTTCTTAAGATCTCCACCTGATCTCTATACTCAAGTAACTGCTTCCACTCCCTGCCCATCCTCTCATCTTTGCGCCGTTAAAACAGATTATTGCATATTAATTAGTTGTTCTACGAGAGAGTATTAGGTGAGCGTATGGTCGGAGAAAAGTGAGTGTCGGGTGGTGTGTGGGAGGGGATGCGTGGGGAAACGTGTGTAGATGTGCAGCTTCTTATTCACGCGAATCTCTCCCCCAGGGCCGTAAGCAGGACTTGAAAACAGACGAGGCGAACACAGCCCTACTAGGGTGATCCGGGGGCATGCTCCCCCGGATTTTTTTTTTTAGCCCTAGCACCAAATAATGCAATTGCAGGTGAATCTGAACAGATTTAAATTAACTCGAAAATTTTCAAAAAGGTTGCTACAGTTGTATATTCTGAGTTGGAGTGATCTACTCCCGATGACTTACCCACAAGCACTGCGAGTTGAGGAGATTAGTTGAAAGTTATGAACGCGATCAAAACAAGTCCCTGGACTTTGGGGTGAGGGTGAATTGAGCAGGCTACTAAAGGAGGGGAAGGGGAGAGGAGATGCCAGACGAGGCTGCTGCCTTGTCTGCATCAAGGTGATTACTGGCATGCTCTCCCCCTTATTCACTGGGGTTGTGAGGGTCAGCGTGGGAAGTGTTATTCTGATGTGGACATGGATAATGGACAAAAGGTGTACTCTTTGGCTGAGTGTTAACCTCTCTAGCAATGAAACACATGGTTCGAAATTCTAACTTCCCTATGACCTTGACCTTTGCCTGATTGTTCTCAAAATTTAAATTACTCGTGTTTGATCCAACCTGGATATAAGCCGTTAAATCTGAACTTGGTAGGTCAACGTTTGACTTAGCTGTGTGAAATTGACCTTTGACCTAAGGGTGAAAGTTAATAGATTAAAACTGAGTGAATGTACAGTATTTAGAAACATTCTCTTCTTTCTTTGTTTTATGCGCTGCAGACTTTCGTAAAGCAACCAGTCTTCTAAAAGTATAAGTATGAACAATACGAAATGAGTCACAACATATTTACTACATTCCCTTTTTCCTCATTCAGATATGGTAATTTCTGAATATTGAAATATATAAAAAAAATAGCAAGAATTAAGTTTAGCTAACAAGTTAAGAGTATCTTATATTAAATTCATTTTTGTGTGATGTATTTTAAATTCTGAAAATGATAGATAATCTTGCATTGTGGTATATAAAAACAGCGAAACAATAAGTTCAGTATTTTTCCTGTGGTACAGATTTTCATGTGTACACGGAATCTTGCCAGGGAAACATTCCAAAATACCGAAGAGACTTGAAACTGAATATATGTAATTCTTGTTGCTGAGATCTATTTTTTCCCCAGTTCATGGAAAGGCCTTAACACAATCTTTCCTTCTCATATAGACAGTAAATATATATAAATACTTTTATTTCCACAATGATATATCTGAAAGCATCTAAATAACCACAGTCTCGGAAAATAATAATAATATTAATGCAGACCAAGAGAATCTGAAATGTATTTGACACTTCGTTCACACATCTGATACTCTCCCTTTTCTCAAGTGATGCATTGCAGATTGAGCAAATACTGGGAGATCTCTTGGTAAAAATATAATAGCGTGGAAGGAGTGAACCTCAATAAATTCTCGGGCTGATTTGCCTACACGGGGGAGTGCAGGGCGGCCATAACTTTGTACTTTTTGCGCGCTACCCAACTTTCACCACATTTTTGTTCTTTTTCCTGACAATAAAGTTAAGGAAAACAGGGACTGGAACCACCATATCGCAGGGGAAGAGATGGATGGGGCAGGTGTGGTATTGTGTATTCGGTGAGATGTGATGTGATGTACTGTTGTGGTTTGTGTGTGTGTGTGTGTGTGTGTGTGTGTGTGTGTGTGTTGCTTGGTGTGGTTCGTTGTAGTGTTGAGCGGTGTGGTGTGCTATGACGTGCTGTACTATATTGATAGGTGATGCTCTGAAGTGTGGAATGATCTGGTGTGCTATAGTACGGTGTGATGCTAAATACCATGGAAAGGACAAATGAGGTGTTGTGTATGGATCTAGTAAGCGTGGAAAGTTGTGTCATGTACGGGGGCAGGGTTTGATGTGATATATTATGGTATGGTGTGGCGCGGATTGGACAAGAGTGGTGCGGAGAAGTGAAATGTAGTATGGTATAGTGGAGTGTGATGTGGTGTGCCATGGTAATGTATGATGTGGTTTCGTGTGGTGTGTCGTGGTGTTGTGGTAATAGTTCGTGTGGTGCTTTGTGATGTGTCAGAGGAAGCTGAGAGTCACAAGGAGTGGCAGGAGGAGGCAGAGGGTGACAGGGAAAAGTGAGATACAGTAGTAGGGAAAGCCAGGAAAAAGTAGAGACAGGGGAAATAGCAGCTAGGGGTTATAAACGGAGTACTAGAGAGTCACAGAAAAACAGGAGCGACAAAGGACATCAGGGGTAATAGGAGAGGGGAACGAGAGAATAAAGAAGGGCAAGGTAGTTTTGAAAATGAGAGCGAAAAGCACAGGCAAGATAGGGGCAGGAGGCAGCATGGACACTGGCAGGCAGAGGTCAGCTGGAGGATGAGAACTATAGAGAAGAAAGGAGAGAAGCACAGAGAGTAAAGAATGCAAGAAGAGTAAAGAGAAGGAATTAAAACGGGAATGAAAATGGCAGTCAAAAGTTGGAAATACGCAGGGAAAGCCTCAGTGAAAAGTGACACTACACACTATGGGAGAGTAAAAGATGAGAGAGGGAGTAGTAAGGGATATATGGGGAGTACATTTTTTTTTTTTTTTTGACACGAAGAATAATTGTGAAGAGAAAAACAAATTGATATATATATATATATATATATATATATATATATATATATATATATATATATATATATATATATATATATATATATATATACACACACAAAAATCTACAGTAGATTTCAGGTGTCCTCCGTTCATTAAAATATATATATATATATATATATATATATATATATATATATATATATATATATATATATATATATATATATATATATATATAACAGCTGGATTTGAAGAAAGTTGGGATGAAGTAAGGGGGGCTACTAATCTGGGGAAAAGATTTCCAAAGAGAAGCCGTTCGGGAAATAAAGAAATTCTTATAGGCAGAAGTTTTGTAGTATAGTAGTTGGGCACTGGAGTCGCGAGCGCTAGCAGATGCCCATGTAGAGGGAGGAAACGTGTGGAGAGGTAGGACAATGGATACAACTTCATCTTATCATCTGCCATAAAAGTATCAGCAAAATCATGCAGTTGAGGCAACATTCCCTCTTACATTTACGGGATATAGCTCATTTGTAATTGCTGGGTTACTAATTATTCTCATCGTGTTCTTCTGAATTTTGTCCAGTTGTTTTAGTTCATCCACACCACATCCACTCCACAAGGGTGAGCAATGTTCGAACTGAGAGTCCATATGACTTTTGGAAGTTATAGCTAACTGGTCCTCAGTGAAGATGATATGGACCTTGTACAATAATGCAAGTTTCTTTGGGTTGGTTTTAGCAAGAGATCTAACGTTAGAAGTCCAACTATGGGTACTGTAAAGCGAAACACCATGCGTCTCGCTAAGTTTAGAGACAGGAATAATGGATGAATTAAGAGTAATATAGGAATCATTCATTACCTGTCAAATAGTAAAATAGATGTTTGATTATCCTAGCATTAGTTGAGACAATGTTATTTTATTCCTATTCAGTGATCTAAGATAAGGATTGATTAAATGGATATTGTTGTGATGAATTGGGAGTTAAAGATATCAAACTTGGTTAAGTGTGAGGAAAATGAGAAGTGCTGAGTCATATCCATGAGTGAATGTGTTTATGAGTGACAGACAAGAGATCATTAATTTGGTAAAATTAAAAACTGGGCTGCAACTTGGACTGATCCTTGTGGCACACTTGCATTAACTGAATGGAAACTGGAATATACATCATCTACCTTTACTCTTATCTTACAGTATCTGAGATATGAGATCAGTGGGACAAAAGATGGAGCTTTCATGGCAAAATCATACAGTCTGTCACAAATTAAGTTGCTGTATTGAAAATGCTTTACAATGGGCTTTCTAACTGATAAACTGAAATACACTCAGATGACCTTCTTTCCTTAGGAATTTGCTGAATGTTAGCTTCTGCCCAAGCTGTACGGAATGGAAAAATACGTATGGACAGTGAAGAGAATATAGCTAGAACAAGAGTAAGTTTTAGGGTACACTTGCTTGTCAAAATTGTGGGAGGAATTCCATCTGAATCTAGAGCTATGCTGGTTGGTAGCTAGTCTCGGACTGATTTATCATGCCTAGTCTGTGTCTTTACTGGAGCGATTCGGGAGATAAGTTCTAGAATATTAGCTTTTCCACAGGGGTCATTTACAATGTTTCCGTCTTAAGATTTTAGTTGGGGAATGGATGATGACTACTAAAGATACTGTTGAAAGAATTAAGAGTTGACAAAAATACTTTATTACCATTAGCATTTTTAACCCGTCACGTCCTGACCGATTTTCCACCACTGATTCCCCCCATTCCCGACCAATTTTGGATTTTTTTTTTCTTTTTTGGCTCAAACCTCCGCTTTTGGTGAGAAACATCGAAAATTCATAGAGAAATCACTCAACTAAGGTTTAAAATACTCGATACAGCTAGCAGTACTCCTTACCTTACTGGGTTTTCTATCAGGCTGGCTCAAAGAAAACGAGTTCTATGGGAGGGTAATTATTCCACACCACTCGTAAATGGTATTTATTTATTTACTTGGTATGAATTTATATGTAGTAGGAGAGTATATTGGTTTTCACACAGTAATATAGGCAATATGTGCATTGTTTCACTAACACATCAACATACCTGACCTTTTTTGGCGACATTACCTGATCATCATTTCTGACTGTTTCTTCCTCAAATGTTACATAAACTTTGTCCTCCACATTGTCATCGATTGGGGAATCATTCTGGCCCCGAATGTCTTTATTGGCCAGGTCACTGGTAACAGGTGAATTGCCAAGACAATGGCATGCGGGGGGCATAGGTCATGCTGGGTAAGGCATTGTCCCCGCCTGGCATCTTGTAGAGGAATAGAGGAAGGTGTCCCGTGTATACGTACCAAAATTCACGTGCAAAAATTGAAAATTGTGCAAATTATGAATCTTGCAATTGAGTGACGTACCGGTACGTTGATGGGTCCAGCTATGACAAAACGTTGCGACGTACCCATATGTCGATGGGATGCCTCGGGTTAATAGTTTGGATGAATGATTGTGAAATGTTTTATTTGATGAGATTTATTACTGCTTTTGCGTAGTTTCTACCGATATGAAAGCTATTGCACGATTATTTAAAAATATAACTTGTATGCTAAAAACTTTTGGGATCGTCGCTGTGGCACAGTTGCAGTTGAACCATTCTGAGTAATCAGATATTTTAGTAAATTGCACAGGGTATGAACAATTTCACATTAACTTATGTCATTTTTGTGGTATTGGGTAAAACTGATGTCAGTGAAGAAAAAAGACTGCCATGAATATCAGCAACATAATCTCTATATTCAATCTAGTCTGCCCAATCAAACTGTCACCAGCCAGCCCGACTGTTTAGAACTGGAGGTCTGGGGCAACTATTGAACGATGTTTTGATGAGATTGAGGTCGAAGGATCGTACTGCTGATGGTACCTCTATCTTGTATTAAAAGTGTTAGAAGGAGAGGCAAGTGGACGTAGTGATGGCCAGAGAGAAAATGGGAATGTGTCTGTGAGAGGCAGAAAGATTAGCACAAGGGGGAGGAAAGAAGCAAACACATGCTGGGAGTGTGACACAGGAAAAGCAAGGCAGAGATAGGATTATAACAGGGAAAGTCAGGGCGATGAAGAGGTAAGTAGTTAGGGGTAGGAAGATGTAAACGGTGTGTGACTGTAAGGCACAGAGTGGCGCAGGATAGAAACAAGAATTAGGTCGATGTAGGGAGGGTGGGAGGGAACAGTCAAGGAAGGGGCAAGGGAAATGGTAGGAAGAGTATCACCAAGAGTGAGGGAGAGTGTAAATGATAAGGCACGGGGATACTAGGGAAACACGCTGAGAGACAGAGAGACAGCCAAAATATGCAGGAAGAGTACCAAGGAGAGGTAAGAGATGTTTCATGGTCACGGAAAAGCACAAGGGAGTGTAGTAGTGGCAGACACAGAGAAATAGATGTATTAAGCTAGTGTTGCAGAAGTGAGACAGGGAAAGGAAGGGTTGTGACAATGAGTGCCAGCAGCATGGGAGAGGTTGAAGCCAGCAGCCATTGGTCAAATGGTCACCTTCCTGCCTACGTCACCAACCATCCCATCACATGTGGCTGTGTAACTCAAGGTATGCCCCTCCGAGTTGGTTCTGCCTGCACTTCCCCTGCACCTACTGTAAGAGGGAATTTTGTATGGGAATTGGTGGTGAAGGAAGAGGGTAAGTTTATGTACAGTATTTTGTATCAGCTAGCTACAAGGCTTAGATCTGAAATAAAGAAAAAACAGCGAGATCATTACCATGATGAGTGGGAGGCTCAAGAAATGAAAGGGTGAGGTAGGAAGTGTATTTAGAGAAGATGGAGGTCGAATATTAGAAAATTAGAATATTTGAAACTAGGACGGCTAAGGTGAAAAATACGTTAAATTACTATGATAGCTTTCAATCAGGCAAGCGAGGTAGCAAAGGTAAGGTAAGTTGCAGTGACAGGGTTTTGCTACTAGGAATAAATTCCAGATTCTGGAAAATGAACTGCAAAATATCCCAAGTCTCATACTTTTCCTAGACACTTTAGGTTAATACGCATCAAGAGGAAGAGTTTTATGCTAGGCATTCCAGGAGGAATGGCCTTGTCTTCCTTGTAACTAGGATACAGGACGTGTTTGGTAGAGAATATGACCATCCCCAAAAAATGTTTTTATCAGAGTAATGCGACCTTTTTACATCGCCTCTTCCAGGTCAGAGAAGATAATTAGAAAGTACAGGCACCTATTTAGAAAGTAAAGGGAACTACTCGCTGGATATTATGAGGGTTTGTTGTTTTTATCTAGAATGATGGGAATTAACAGTAGGTGTGAACGTTTGCGTACGGATGACGATGTGTTGTCTGCTTGTGTTTTGGACAACTTTATCCAAAACAAGGCCTTGGATGGAAGGGGTGGCCATCAGCGTAAAAAGGTAGATAAAGTAATATTATGCAGGATCCAGGATGATAATTTTAGGCATACTTTTGATAGTGACAGAGGTACATTGAGGGACAGTTAATGGCGTAACTGTTAACATTCAAATCCCTAAGTAAAGGTATGTAAGGAAAGGGAGGTGAGGTTATGTCACAATGAAAGTCAGATAAAGGTAAACCTTACCTGAAGTACAGACACAGGCCGTTGGCTTTTCTGGGGCAAGAAAAGTCAGAACACTGTTATGTGGTAAGACTTGCAATGTACCCATGGGAGTCCAATTATATTCCGCGACACTGTGTAATCCATCTATAAATTGCATGTGTTGTATATTAACGCCTGAAGTATTATTTCAAAGAAATTTTAATTAACCCACATGAGTCAGCTGCGGGGGCACGTGCCCTAACTAATGTGTGCGATATTTTTACCTTCGGAGAAGCCGACAGGTCTACGAGTGATACACCCGGCGATCTTTATTTTTTATTTTATTTATTTTTTTTTTTAATCATTGAAGGAACGTTCGAACATCTGCTCTTGGAGAGCTCTGAGCAATTGTCATATGAAATACAGAGTTGCTCAGCTTGTAATTTTCAGTTGATTTAACATGACATTATTATGTCAGCTGACGCACCGGCTGACTGTTAGACGGTTTTCATTTTCTTCATCCTTGAAGAAAAGTTCGAACATATGCTCTTTGAGACTTCTGATTTTTTTTTTTTTTTTTTTTTTTTATGAAAACAAAGTGGCTTAGCTTGAAATGTTTAGTTATTTTAACATGTTAGCTGCTGCGTCACCAGAAGCATCAGCAAAATATTAGGTGATTTTCAATTTCGGCTATAAGGAGGTATTTTAGCGACTTTCATATATGCAAAGACAAAGTTGGTAAGCTTGAAATTTTGAGTTTATTTGACATGTCAGCTGTTGAAACCAGCTTATGCATAGTTTCGTCGCAGGTCTGTGAAGATTGTCTCTTTTTGTTAACAATGCATCATCAAGTTTCTTGAAGGAGCAGTGTCACATACTTCTTATGGAAATTAGACTCTCTGTTCTTTCTCATTCTCGTTCCCTAGGCTGAGGCCAGAAAAAAAGAAAAAGCTATTATGAGCGAAATACATGCACTTCCTGAGCCACTTACCAAAATTATAGGATCCGAGGCTCAAACCAGTCCAGATTGTTTTGTTATTAAAAAAATTTAATACAAAGCCGATAGCAGTTAGGGGAAAAGAGGAAAGGATGAAATAAATTATTGAAAGTAGCACGTCACGCTCACCTAACGTCTTATAGCACTAAATAGCAACTTGCCAAGGCTTTACCGATATTGACTGATGCGAGTCCCACTCTCATAAAGTTGCAGGCTTCCGCCAAGTGGGAAATTTCTTACCAAAAAATGTCTATAACTATGGCAAGTATACAGGAAGCGAATCACCAGGCAAAACATAAACATTGTGGCGAAGTTAAGGTCTTAATTTGCTGACATTTCGGAAATTGTTTATTTCATCTTCACAGCAAAATCAGCAATCGAGAAATATACACAGACATGAGTTTTATATCTCGTAACCGCCAAACAAGATTAAAAACATGAAAGTACATAAACGAAGTCCATTAAAAATACCGTGGTCGTAAACCAATAATTTAATCTAAAGTGCAGAGGGTAGGAATAAGAAAGCAAAACGTTTCTGTAAAATAATAAGTGCAACACTGTACAAACCTTAACTAGTGTGGGAAACAAAACAGTGAACAGGAAGTCATGTCACTGAGTGAAAGGTTAAAACGATATAATACAAAGCGTCTATAATAGGGAGGTCCATGACATTGCTGCTGCCACCAAGGACTGGGAAGTGGGAATGAGAGAAAGGGTAATTGTTTTGTAACTGGTCTCGTATTGCTGAGCGCCGTGGATTGGTGGTTAACTGGCTTGTTCGAACTGAACGACCTTAGTGTTCATGGATTAGTGTCTTTAGGTGTCCTTTTGTTTTATCAATAGATGCCGCCCTACAGCTGGCACACGTGAAGAGGTAAACAACGGATGCTTGTAAGTGTGAAAGGATGATGTCTTTTACCTTGAAAAGGCTCTGAATAGTTTGAGGGTTTTTAAAATAGCCTACAACTCTAGGTGACGCTTGTAGGAAGTGTTGAGCTAGAAGTTTTTGAGATTTGTTCCTAAATGTGAAGTTATGGGGTCCAGTGTCCGTTACTGGAAAGTATATATATAGTGTTTTTCGGAATAGTAATGACTTGGACCTTTGAAACCGTAAAAAATTTGTTAAGAGTCTTACCAATGTACAATTACCTCCACTTCTAATGAGTACAGCGGGTGTTGCGTTTGTTGAAATGTGGCACCACTGTGTTTGTTTACATCGCAGAAATAGTAAGTGAATGGGCAAGCCCGGCAGAGCTTCCCCTCCGCTTCGGTATCTAGTAACCACAGAAACAATGTTCTATCAAATCTTACTCTGTCTGCAAATCCAAGTGTTTGCCACGTATTTATAGTGGAAAGTAGAGAGAAAAACAAATAGTAATGCAATTGGATCCAATTCCTTCTGTGACAGAAGATAATTGTGAGGAGAGGTGGAACGGAGAGGAGAAGGGACAGGTGGTGGGGAGTGCATGTATCGAAACTTTATCTGTTTCGTTTTGAATGTTGAAGGGTGTGATTATATAGATGTTCTGAGATGAACTGTAAGTCCGTATGCAATAACATGTATTGGATTAATATTGGAGTCTTAATGTTCGTCATACGACGTGGTGAATAAGTGTAGTTGAGCATAAATGTTAGAAGGTGTGATGTCCGGTGTCTCGAAACGTGCTTCACGTGAGTCTAGTGTGTGTGTGACTCAACAGCCGTAACAATTTTGTGGCTGAACTGGGGTGGTCATTAATGATTCGTAATTAAGCATGTGACACAACGGTCATGGGATGTTGTGTATCATTCAGTCTGTCTTATTGTGAGGAAAAAGTCATTTTAATCTCAAACCATGGTATAAGTAGGTGTCCTGTTGCATAAGATCATAGCTACGTTTAGTGTAAGATAGCTATTGGCTTGTTGTGCGAAAATGTGCAGTCATCATTCTGATGGATCACGCAGAGGTAATGAGATACCGTAGTTGCATAACGAATGCATATCTTGTATTATAATAATTGAAATAACGGTGTTGCGGATGTTCAGTCCACAAATGCTGTCGCTTTCTTCGTGGTGCTTTTTCAATAGTCTGCATACTTCTGGCATCCACAAACATTGATTATCGTTTGTTATATTCTCTTTAAAACATCCATACATTAGTTTTCATACAAGTGTTACACATTCAGTCCCTCCTTAGCTCCATTCGGATTATACTATTTAATCGTGTGTCTACAATTACACACTGTTCATCTAGAGGGAGCAATATATCCCATACCAGCACCAAACATCACATATTATGGTGATGACCCTACTCCCACCTGCCCACCTCCTCACTTGCTCCTACTCCACAACAGTTCACTTCCACACACACCTTGCCACCAAGAAGGGTGGTCAAGCCAACCCACCCTCTCTATTCCTGCAACATTTCTTTCCTTTCCTAATACCCCATCCCACTGACCAACCTCTCCTCAAGTCCCCCCTGACCCACCAAATATTGTATTCTATTTCTGCCTTGGGAGTATCATTTTCAGTCTTCAGCGTCATTGGACACGGCATCACAGATATCCGTAATATCAAAATCTACTGCTGAACTTCAGATTATTATGAATCTCGTATGATGGCTCTAAACAACTAGGCTATACCATAAAGAAGATCCGTTTCCCGTCTACACCCACCACCATCACAGTGTCTGGTAACTATTACACATCATGATATTTTAGGCTTCCCTTTGTCCAACGATCGATATACTGTGTGTGTGTGTCCATTGTCTCTATCTATCTACCTATCTATCTATTCCCAGACGCCTTAATCACGTCAGGGGTGGCCATAAACAAATCGCCTTCAAGTCGCCCTTGTCCCCCTCCATTTCACTGCCCTGCTTCCAGTTCACACACACCCTCTGTCACATACCTCTCCACTTGATCCCTCCATGTCATCCTTGGCCTCCCTCTCACTTCCCCCCCCCCTCCACTTCACTTACATACACTCTCCTCGTCACTCTCTCACTCTCCATCCTCTCCACATGGCCAAACCACCTCAAATGTCTTTCTCCTAACGCTTCCTATCACATCCATATCCACACCACAACGCATCTTCACATCATCATTTGTCAGTCTGTCTCTCCATGTGACTCCACATGCTCCTCTCAAATAATTCATTTCTATTGCTCTCACGCTTGACTTCTGCCCCTCCAACAAGGTCCAAGCTTCACTTCCATGCGTTAGAGTTGGTATCACAATACTGTCATGTAGTAACTTTTTCACTTCCATGCTCATGAAATTGCAAGGATAGTTCTGTATCGGGCCAGTATTTACTGTTATGGAGGCATTTCGGTGGTGTGGTTTTGCTAGGAAAACTGCGTAGTCTAGCCTTGTTTGTCTATGGGTCCAGTAATGCAACTGGCCAATCCAGATCCATGTTAACACAGTAGATGAGGTGTGCAACGTTTGTGTGTGATAAACGGACATATAACGAACTGCAACACTGGCAACATTATGTATGTCTGTTAGTGGTCTGCCATTATAACATAGTGTTTTAGTACGGTATGTGGCCACGGCTACACAAAACATATCGGTGGCGTGGTGCTGCTGAGAGAGTATAAAACTGAGTATAGCCTACGTGTGCAGGGAGTGTGGTAATACGCTTTACCGACTTATTCGCACTCATGCCAAAATAGCAGCCAAAGTCGCGGTTTTGGTGACTATCCTGAGTGACCATTGAACACTCTTTCACCTCCCACAAGTCTGGTGTTGTTTTCAACTAACAGAAACATTAAGTAGTGCAGTGAACAATGCAGTTTTATGTATAAAGTAAGGAGTGTTTTATGCACCGTGTCATCATACAGACTTATACAGTATAACACAGCCAAGGATAAGCTGGACCTACGGTAGGATTTAGGTTGAGTGCTGCTGGAGCATCCAAGTAAACGCAAGCAATTTTGGTGCACCGGCACTTGGATGGTAAAACTCAACCACCGCGCTTTACGCAAAATACTCCTGGGTTCTGAAGCTACTCCACATCACCCAGTAGATTTACAGAAGGTCATTGTTAAGGCTGCAATCTAGTCGTAGTTATGCGATATGATAAGGAATTCAATATTAGGTCTCGTTATCCATTATACGAGGAAGGGCCGGAATTGTGTGTGTGTGTGTGTGTGTGTGTGTGTGTGTGTGTGTGTGAGAGAGAGAGAGAGAGAGAGAGAGAGAGAGAGAGACCCTCTCTTTCTCTCTCTCTCTCTCTCTCTCTCTCTCTCCCGTCCCACTGACCAACCTTTCCTCAAGTCCCCCCTGACCTACCAAATATTCTGTTCTATTTCTAACTGCCTTGTGAATATCGTTTTCAGTCTTCAGCGTCATCGGACACGGCATCACAGACACCCCTAGTATCGAAATCTATTGTCGAACTTGAGGTTATTATGAATCTCGTATGATGGCTCTAAACAACAATACCATAACGACGTTTCACTTCCCATCTACTGTACAGTCAAAACCCCCACAGTGCCCGGCACTGTACACGTCATGATATTTTAGGTCCTGCTTCCCTTTGTACTGCGACTGATATGTGTCCATTTCTGTCACTGAAATTCCAAGGATAGTATCGGGCCAATATTCACTGTTACAGAGACAAGGACCCTCTATTCTTCCCTGAGTCTATTATTATATCGCATTATAGCAACTTGTAATGACACCATGAATGCACTCATCTGTCGGTCTGTGTGTGTGTGTGTGTGTGTGTGTGTGTGTGTGTGTCTCTCTCTCTCTCTCTCTCTCACACACACACACACACACACACACACACACACACACACACACACAAAATTCTGGCTTTTCCTCGTATAGTGGATAATGAGACCTGATACTGACTTCCTTATCATATCGCATCACTACAACGAGACTGCAGCCTCACTAGTAACCTTGTGTAAATCTACTGGATGACGTGGGGTAGCCTCAGAACCCAGGAGTATTATGCGTAAAGCATGGTGGTTGGGTTTTACCATCCAGGTGCCGGTGCACCAATTCTGCTTGCGTTTACCTGGATGCTCCAGCAGCACTCAACCTAAATCCTACCGTAGGTCCAGCTTATCCTTGGCTGTGTTATACTGTATAAGCCTGTATGATGACACGGTGCATAAAACACTCCTTACTTTTCCTATAATATTACATTGTTCACTGTACTGCTTAATGTTTCTACTGCTTTAAAACAGGATCTCATTCAGACTGCTGAGAGGTGAGTGTTCAATTCTCAGTCAGTAGTCACCAAAACCACGACTTTGGCTGCTGTCTTGGCAGAAATGTGAATAAATCGGTGAAACTTATTACCAGACTCCCTGCACAAACACACGTAGATTATACGCACTTTTACACTCTCCAGCAGCACCACGCCACCGATATACTTTGTGTAGCCGAGGCCACATACTAAACCCTTGTGTTATAATGGCAGACAACAGACAGACATGCATGGTAAAGAAAATGTTGCTCCCTCTGGATGAATAGTTTATGAGTGTAGACACACGATTAAACAGTAAAATTCGTCTGGAGCAAAGGAAGGCCTGAATGTGTAATACTTGTATGAAAACTAACGTATGAATGTTTTAAAGAGAATATACTATACGATGATCAATTTTGTGGATGTTTTGTTACAGCTATCCAAACTAATGAAACAACACCTCGAATAAAGCGATAGCATTTGTGGACTGAACATCCGCAACACCGTTATTTCAATTATTATAATACAAGATATGCATTCGTTATGCAACTACAGTATCTCATTACCTCAGCGTGATCCATCAGTATGATGACCACACATTCTCGCACAACAAGCCAATAGGTATCCTACACTCAAAGTAGCAATGATCCTATGCAACAGGACACCAACTTTTACCATGGTTTGAGATTATAATGACTGTTTTTCCTAAATAAAACAGACGGAATGATGCACAACATGCCATGACCGTTGTGTCACATGCTTAATTACGAATCATTTATGGCCACCCCAGTTCAGCCACAAAATTGATACAGCTGTTGAGTCACACACACACTAGACTCAGGTGAAGCACGTTTCGAGACACCGGACATCACACCTTACATTTATGCTCAACTACACTTCTTCACCACGTTGTATGAAGAACATTAAGACTTCAATATATATATATATATATATATATATATATATATATATATATATATATATATATACTGTATATCTATCTATCTATCTATCTATCTATATATATATATATATACTGTATATCTATCTATCTATCTATCTATCTATATCTACTGTATATCTATCTATCTATCTATCTATATATATATATATATATATCTACTGTATATCTATCTATCTATATATATATATATATATATATAGAAATTTTGATACAGACGGTAGTTTTCCACAGGCAACTGTCTTGTTGTAAAACAAGTCTTATTTTTGGTCACGTTTTTGTGGAACTGAGCTTGTTTCAGCTTACTAGATCATATTAATATTTAAGGGGTATTGGTATATACACAAAATATATATACAACTGGGTCTATAAAATGGTCAGAGTTGCACTCTCGTCTGTGGAGGTCGTCCGTGGCTCAGAGGAAAGATACACATATCTGACGAGTTGGGTTGTCTGCGGCTCAGTTGTAAGATGCACATAATTGATGTGTTGGAGACACGGGTTAGAACCCCACAACAGGCAGTTAATTTAATTTGTTTCATCTCAGACATTCCATCACTTGGCAGCAATTCGGGACATTAAGAGATACTAAGCTGGCAACATAATGAGTATTCGTAGATATATGTAACTTGGGTTAGAGACTCCACCCACTAAATCAGCTGTCAGACGTGTGGACTGTACGGTAGACGTTCAAAGGACAAAGGTTCGAATCGTGACATATTTTTTTTTAACTCACGATTCTTACTACTTACCACAAGGATTGTGGAAAGTATTAAGAATATATGGAGTATTTGGGAAGCTGTTGAATGCTGTGAAGAGTATGTATGAGGGTGCTAAGGC
Source organism: Coenobita brevimanus (assembly GCF_032717465.1). Taxonomy (NCBI): domain Eukaryota; kingdom Metazoa; phylum Arthropoda; class Malacostraca; order Decapoda; family Coenobitidae; genus Coenobita; species Coenobita brevimanus. The sequence goes on along the minus strand of NC_137053.1, from coordinate 18,267,886 downwards.
TGCAGTGCGTGTGGATAGTGAACTGAGTGAGTTTTTCTATTTGAAGGTTGGGTTGAAACAGGGATGTGCCATGTCTCCATGGTTGTTCAGTCTGTAAATGAATGGAGTAATAAAAGAGATACAAGGTAGGGCAGTGGATGTTGGAGTGGCCCTAATGAGAGAGGGCAGTGTTTGGAAACTCGCTGTACTGTTGTTTGCAGGTGATACTGTGTTGTTAAGTGAAGACGAAGGGGAGCTGCAAGGCTTGGTGGATGAGTTTGGGAGAGTGCGTACGAAACGGAATCTAAAGGTGAATGTAGGGAAGAGTAAAGTTATAGTCTTCGAGACAGGTGAAGTCAGTGAATGTACAATGAGGATGGATGATGAGGAAATGGAAAATGTAAGTACGTTTAAGTACACGGGTAGTATGATGAGTAAGGATGGAAGTTTGGAGGGTGAAGTGCTTGAAAGGGTACAACAAGGAAGAAAGGTTGCTGGTTCCCTGAAGGCAGTGATAAGAAACAGGGAAGTGAGCATGGAAGTGAAAAAGTTATTACATGACAGTATTGTGATACCAACTCTAATGTATGGAAGTGAAGCTTGGACGTTGTTGGAGGGACACAAGTCAAGAGTGAGAGCAGTGGTAATTAGTTATTTGAGAGGAGCCTGTGGAGTCACATGTGAAAGAATGTTGTGGTGTGGATGTGGATGTGATAGGAAGCATTAAGAGAAACACACTGAGGTGTTTTGGCCATGTGGAGAGGATGGAGAGTGAGAGACTGACGAGGAGAGTGTATGTGAGTGAGATGGAGGGGGCGAGAGGGAGAGGAAGACCAAGGATGAGATGGAGGGATGGAGTGGAAAGGTATATGAGAGAGAGGGGTGTGAATTGGGAGCAGGGCAGTGAAATGGCGAGGGACAGGGTGACGTGGAGGCGATTTGTTTGTGGCCATCCCATATAAGGGATTAAGGCGTCTGGCAATAGATAGATAGAGAATTTTTTAACCCGTGGCGTCCCGTCGATGTGAATTAACGTCCACACGTTTTGTCACTGCCAATCCCGTCGACGTACATAAACGCGAATCAATTGCAAGGTCCCTAATTTGCACAATTTTAAATTTTTGCAAGTGATTTTTGGCACGTATACACAGGACACCTTCCTCTACAAGATGCCAGGCAGGGACAATGCCTTACCCAGCATGACCTTCTCCCCCCCCTGCATGCCCTTTTCTCAGCAATTCAACTGTTATCAGTGACCTGGCCAGTAAACCCATGTCATGCCACAGTACGAAATTCAGGGCCAGAGTGATTCCCCAATTGATGACAATGTGGAGGACAAACATTAGAGGAAGAAACAGTCAGAAATGATGATCAGGTACTGTGGCAAAAAAAGGTTAGGAATGGTGATGAGTTAGTGAGTGAAACAATGCTTATAATCCCTATATTACCGTTTGAAAACCAATATACTCTCGTACTACATATAAATTCGTACCAAATAAATAAATAAATATCGTTTATGAGTGGTGTGGAATAGTTATCCTCCCATAGAACTCGTTTTCTTTGCAGCCAGCCTGATAGATAACCCTGTAAGGTAAGGAGGTACTCCTACCTGGATCGACTATTTTAAACCTCAGGTGAGCGATTTCTCTATGAATTTTCGATGTTTCTCACCAAAAGCGGAGGTTTGAGCCAAAAAAAATTTTTTCCAAAAATGGTCGGGATTGGGGGGAGGCAGTGGTGGTAAAGTGGTCGGGATGGGGCGGATTAAAGAAGCATTTAAAGGCTAAAAGTTTACAATATTATTCCCTCAAAGGATGAAAAAGTCAACTTCAATATCTGTTAATTTCTAGCTGTCCAGACACACTTACTTGTAAACTGGCCCGATTACTATCCAATTAAGACACGATTAAGGCTTCCATCATTGGCCCATTATGAATCCTATATTGTACCGATACATCCCGGGGTGCAAACGGATAATTGATATAAGTCGGACCAACATCGGAAGCCAGAGTTTACATCATTGGTCCGATACAATAACCATTCGTTAGTCCTGTGGGGTATTCAAACGTGGTTATTCCTGTGGGGTGTTACAACACCCCAATACAAAAATACATGCAGTGTTACTAACACGTAAAATATATTCATGCTGCCGCTTCAGCATATCTCTGCAATCACTAATTAGAAAATTGAATGCCTTGCAGGTGGTGTTTATAAATTTATAATAATAAAAGACAATAAAATATAATTTCAGTAAAAAAAATAACAAATGGACTCATATCTCATTTGTCAGGTAAACACGCACTGCAAAATACATTTTGTGATTTTTGAAATCAGTATAATGATGAACAATGTGCAAAATTAAGATAAAGAACCCAGCTGTATCACAATATGATGTAAATGGTTAGTTTGATGTGGTGACTGGACACCCCAGTGGGTGGGGGAGGGGAGAAGTGCACCTCTCTCTCACTACAGCAGAGGCAGGACTAAACCAATCCACATGCTCCCTCCCCTCACTGAATCAGGAGAGTACTGAAACGGAGAGAAATATTCGAATTATCGGCTAGGAAATATGAGCTTTTAAAATAATTTGGGGTGCCAAAACACCCCACCTGACTAGCGAAGGGTTAAAGGTCCGAGTGCCAGCACTGGAACAATACTGGCCCATGCATTTTATGTTTGCTGGGTATGGGTAAGAGTGCTGACTAGATTTTGCTACTGGCTCAGTGAGAGGAATAAGGAAAATTCCATGCATAATCCAGTGAATGTTGGTTTCCTGTATGATGTGGTTTCAAAATTATTGTTCCTAAGGAGAATATTTATATCTAAAAATGCTAAACGATTATCACTCTCTAGATCACAGGTGAACTTGATGTTGTCGTGTTGAGATTTCACATAACTAAGAAACAACGGGACATGATCAGTAGACATAAATACCAAAAAGGTGTCATCAACATAAGGGTTTAAAATCAACTGGGCACTCAACCAGCCAATGCTCTTCATGTAGCACAGGAAAGAATTGACTGATCACATTATTTATATGAATTATTCTTAAATGAAAATATGCTGTCCTTGGTTGCCAGTCCCAGATGTTTCTTAAACCGAGATGAATCAAAACCATTAATGTTAAAAGAACTAGAGGATAAACGATCCAAACAAATATTGACAGTTTCAGCAACAGGAATGTTCGTGAAATGAGATTTGATATCGAAACTGGCTATAACACAGTCACCGAAGAATTTATTAATCAGCTCTTTAGTAAAACTAAAAGAATCCCTCACAGTATACTAATAAGTGGTAATGTGTGATGGCAGTGAGACAAGGAATTTGGTTAAGCAGTAATTACACATGCCAATGGCAGAAAGGATGGAACGTAAAGAGACACCCTTTTTATGTATCTTAGAAAAGCCATAAAGTATGCCAGGTTTTGAACCACTTACATATAGCAGAGAAAAGCAAGAGTCACTAATAATGTTTTTATTCTTCTGTGTGCGAAAAATCTGTTTATCTTACCTTCATACCTGAGTATTCCCGTTAATAAGCCTTCCAGTACTGGAACAAATTTGGTACGATCACCTAAAATATCTAACATCTTCTCCACATACAAAATTTTGTTTATTAGTACTGCATCATTGCCTTTGCCTGGTTTTGTATTAACCCGTCACGTCCCGAGCCTTTCCGCACCTATGACATCCCCCAGTCCCGAGCCTTTTTGGAAAAAAAAAATTTCTTCTAAAACTTCCGCTTAGGTCGAGAAACGATGGAAAATCATGAAGAAAGTGGTCTCTGCGGTCTATAAGTGGTCTGTACAGGTGCGGTTTCCCCCCGCAGGTATCGTATTCTGTAATGGGCTGGATATGCGTTTACGTTTTCTATGGTAAGGAATAATGGGACAAACAACACACAACACCTCTACATTTATTGAATTTGAACTAATAAACAATAACAGTAACAATATAATGGATTTCAGACACATATATAGGAAAAATAAGCATTGTACCATCGCGCGAGCATAGCGAGTTAGGTCCGAGTCGTAACATGCTATATGCTAAGTTTCTGGTATGAGTCAACCTATCATTTTTTCTACTTGTATACTTCTGTTTCAATGACAATTTACCAATTACAACTGTTTGTAAGTGTTTTCAGATGTTTTCATTCATTATGATGACATGCAGCATAAGTTTAGCGCACATCAGCTTAGTAAGCGCACTCGCTATGACTCGTATTTCAACATACCAAATTGTTTTATCACTTTCCAATTATTTTCCCATTTACATAGAACCTTTCCTCCACCACTGTGAAGGTTTTCAATTATTTTCATTCATTACGAGGGCATTTAGCGATATGCTAGCGCCTATTCACGTAGCAACCACGATCTCAAACACTCGTGTTTCATCATCTACTTTATTTATTCACTCAAATTATATTTTCCCACTTACATTACACACGTTTACACCCCTAGAATGCACTGTACATACTTACTGCCATTATTTATTCAAGTGAGCGTGAGAATATCGCCTGAAAATACCCTCGCAAGGAATGTTTCGTCATACATAATACTCACACACTTATATACTAATTCACTCACACACTTGTATACTAATTATTCACTTTATCACTTGCTGACTTTTATATTGACTAATACGTGCCTTATTCATTCGACTAAACGTCAGGAAATCTTATCTTTATAGACATGCTATGAATATTTGACTTAGAATATACTGTACATCATCATATACAATAATTTGAACCTATATTAAACCCGTAAGAATGTCACATAATAAGAAATATATAATAAGGGGCCGTATTTATTGCACTGAGCGACAGAATATCGCATCAAACAACCCTCTCTATGTAAGTTTCAACTTAGGGCAGATTTATATACTTACACCCAATGTTTTCACTTATGTTCTACCCGTAGGCACTTTATACTAATATTTGGCGATCCACATGACTGATATTTTCACAGAGCGTCTGTCTGTCGCATTTACCTCATAATTTCAGCGTCCTTTCGCATTCACACCATGCTAAAAGTGCAGCAACGTGTGATATTCACTAAAACATGGGTGAATACACAGACCCACGTCACACTGCACGCACTCATAGCGGGTGTCCTTCCTCTGTGTCGTGAGTCTCACCTGGGAATTACTGCACACGTGACACCTGCGCTGGGGCCTAGGTCTGTTGGGCTGGGGAGGGATAGGAGTGGGGAAATGGCGGCCGGATATTCTCTGGGGAGTCTGGGTAATAGGGGCAGTGCGGGGGCGCTGTTGGGGCCTTTCAACAGCATATTTAGCAAAGATTTCTCGTGTGAGCTCCCTCACAAACCCTTCAAAGGTTTCCTGAACTCCTGTGGTCATGGCGTGAAGGTGGTGGCAATTCAGAGCAGTGATATCTAGCAAGTGAAAGAACAGTTTTTTATACCACTTCATCGTGGTCCTGGCACACTCTACCGTCGATATCATGGAGTCAGACTGGTCCACGAGGCGCATGTTTATATTGTAATCCATTACACACTCAGGTTTCCAAACACGACGCCTGCTCTCGCTATGGTAATCAACAGAATCAGTACGGTGCATCAAGGGGCGGTGAACCGTGGACAAGAGGCTTACTTCTCTGTTGTGGTTCCACATTGTTGCAAGGATGTTGTTTGCTTTGAAGAAGACAACCTCACTCCTTGCAAGTTTCCGCCCTACCTTGACCAAGTGACGCCGGTTCACCTTTACGGTTCCACAGACTCCCGTTTCATGTCTGTGAAGATAACGAGCGAGAAGAGGGCTAGTGTACCAGTTGTCGAGGTAGAGAACGTGACCACGATGAAGGTAGTCTTGTATCATCGTCTTTACCACTTCTCCCGAAAGGCCTATATCGATCTTCTATTATGTCTGTCTGTGCACCGGTGTACAAGACTATGTCTTGCACGTATCCAGTCCTACAGTCACACATAACAAAGATCTTGAACCCAAAACGGTGCCTTTTGCTGGGTATATACTGTCTGAATGAAATATTGCCTCTCCATAACAACAGACTCTCGTCTATGACGAGATCTCTATAGGGATAGAATGAGGATCGAAAGGTTTGCCTGAGGTGATCAAAGACCAGCCTAATGCGCCTCATTTTGTCAGTGTTGTTTGCATTTGCAGGGTCATTAGCATCATAAAAATGGAGGCGACTTAGAATTTGTTGAAACCGATTACGGCTCATCACTTGACCAAATATGGGGGTAAACATAACAGGGTCCCTAGTCCAGTAAGCAGGAATTCTATTTTTTCTTATTATACCCATCAAAAGGACAAGGGCAAAAAATAAGAACATTTCTGGAATGGAGACAGGGTAATCATAAATCATAGAATGCCTACTCCTTGTTCCCAATCTTTCACTTTCTAGGCGCTGGGCGCTTGCAAACAGGTTTGTTTGAAAAACGATCTGATCTACGAAGGCCTCACTGAAAAACAGGTGGAAAAAATCCAACCTGCTTGAATTACAGTTAATACCTGGTGCAATGCAGCCAGATCGCCCTTGCTCAGTGAAGGGGTGAATGAGGGGAGAAAAATCACTCCCATCCTCCCAATCCCATGACACAAATCCCTCGTCCCCATCACTGCCTTCGTCTGGGTGAGGAGGAGATCCTGGTTAGGGAGGTTGGGGAGAAGGAGTACGGAGGGCTTCCCCACTGTCACTCCTCTTCCCTCTGCCTTTACCCTTTCCCTTTCCCTTACCCTTACGGCCTTGAGGAACATTAGGGGGCTGTGGGGATGAAATTGTTGAATATTGGGGAGCAGAAGACATGCTGGGGAATGGTTCCTCCCCACCTTCCCCCTCCATTACCACACCACGTGCTCTTTCACGCAACCTTGCTCGACCACGTGTTAGGGGATATTGGGGAGCATAAGACGTGCTTTGGAGTGGTTCCTCCCCACCTTCCCCCTCCCTTACAACCCCACGTGATTATGAACGCACCCGCACTGGCCCACGTGATCCACTCTGCCGCCTCACACTGCGTAGGGAGAGCAATGACTCACCCACCTCACTCTCATTTTCCCTAATCCCAGGAATTTCCATTTCACTCCCCACTCCCTCCACTTCACTTCCTACCTCCCCAAACAGAATGCTAGGCCCATACCTGCTTAGACGACGTGGTGTGCGCTCTGGGCCACGATGGGTAATCACCTCCCGTCCATACCACGTGGCAGCACGTCCCACGGCTCCGTCCTCGTCCTCGTCCTCGTCCTCGACCTCGAATTCTGCTTCCAAGGCACGCTGGGGATAGGGATATGATATACCACGTGCCTTCTTTGCCTCCTGCCCCTCTCTAGCAGCACGGTAAGTCACGTACTGCCGCTTCCTGGGTGACGGAACTTCCTCGTCACTGCTGGTGGTTTCTTCCTCCTCTGGCTGCACATAATCCTTGTCCATCTCCTCGTCATCCAGTGGGGAATCACTGTCGCCGGTAAAGGTGTCCAGGGCGACTTGAATTTCGCTCTCTGAGAGACCTCTCTTAGCCATGTCTGAGCAGGACCGTGGCTACCAGGTGAGTGGACGAGTGGCGGGCTAGCGCGGGTCGCGCGGGGTCGCTGAGTGTCCCCGCCTGGTGGCAGGTAGGGGAAGGTCAGGCGAGAGTACATACCGCAAATCACGCGCGAAATTTGAAAATTGTCAAAATTATGCACATTGCAATTGCACGACGTACTGGTACGTCGCCGGGACTGGCAAATGCAAATCGTTGCAACGTACCCATACGTCGTCGGGACGGGGCGGGTTAATAACATTGCTGTTCATCCCTGGAAAGTGCTTGTTTCAGCTTATAAGGATTTTATTATATATATATACCGTATATATATACATATATATATATATATATATATATATATATATATATATATATATATATATATATATATTGCATGTACCGTTTCCAAGAGAATGATGTAAATTTTAAGTCATTTTGTAATGGTCGATGTGATGAAAAAAATATGTAAGCAGACACGCAATAACAATGAAAATACAATATTTTTTAAATACTGCGGAAATGCAATTAAATACTAGTGAAACTAAACGACCTTCCGAGGCAAATATTGAAGGTAAGCCCAGTGAGAGTTTTTCTTTTATATAAGGAATAAGAAATAAGTAAAGGATAGCATACATCCCGTACCATGCTTGGGAGGTGATATCGTTCATGATAACCTTACTGTTGCAGCTGCATTAAACGAATCCTTTTACAGTGTTTTCATGGGCGAGAATAGCATAAACTTACCCATTCCGTTGGCTCGGCCAATCATATTAACCCTTTGACCAAGGTTAAGGATGCAAAGGAATTGACTCAGTTGCCTCTTGTTGCTCTTGTTTTTCACGATGCTTTCTCGAACTGGAAGAGGAGAATAAGCGAAAGGATGTACTCCGTTGTACTTTCACCAGCTGTCCTTCGACGCTCATGATCCTTTGTACTTCTTCCTTCTTATCGATCAAAGATCACAAACTTTTCAACATATCCATACTTGTCACGTCCATGCTGCATCTTCATCCTTTGAGCAGTATCGGACACAGTGCCAGATACTCATCAGACAGTGTGATGCAACAGCTGACTTGTATCAAATAGAACATCTGGCAACTTATTTGCCTGACCAAAGCAGATTTGTCCCCTTTCCCTAAACAGCCAAATTCATCAACCACTGCTGCTGGAACTACACTGAGTTCATAATGGATGATGTCCTTTGGTTCGATGTCTCGCTGTTGGCCGACTACAAGTAGTCGTGTGAACATAACTTCCACATCATTCACAGGCTTCCCCTTCAGGCTGAAAGATTTCTTCATATGCCGCATTACTTTCATTTGCATCTCAATCGTTTTGTGAAAGCCATCATGTAGTGCTGCTGCAAAGTCCTTGTTCATCTTCCCTCTAATGGTGACAGAGTTGCGTACATTGACTTCTGAAGGGGCCACCTGAAGATTGGCGATGTTATACAAATGAGATGACTTTGTTTCCATGGGATGAGAGTGCTTCTTCAGTTCTTCGTATACCTTATTTCCATCTTCTGCATCGAGTTGTCTCTTTTTCACCTTCATCCCTATATTTTGCCCCTGACTGCTTCCAATGCTCATTAGGGTCTGCACAGTACCTCCCACCGATAGTCAATGAGAGGTGCAAGCAGAAGCTGAAAAAGGTGACCCAAACATGCAGCTACCTGCTCAGCATTAGTTGATATCCCTTTCAGGCCACCTGTACCTTTCCCCTGTTTGATGTAAGTCTGCTCGCCAAACTGGTTTGCAGGCACTGCTGTGCTGCTATTTGAATGACAACATACATGTGCTCCAGCCAGAACTCCTTCATCATCTGGAATGTTGCTTATTTCACGGAGAAGAAATGTGATCCATTTGGCATAGTTATGATGCCCTGCTGCAAATAAGTACTTCTTCATTTCAGCAAGACTGTGCTGCTCAAGAAGATAGTCGCCTTCATGCCACGCCCTCACAAAACGGTGTGATCATGGGGGAGGGGGTGATGAAGCAATCCACCCACAGCTTTCTAGTTGGATGTTCCCTTGCCATCTCCTCGTATACAGTAATCTCATCATCTGTTATTGATCCATCTTTCAGAGAATCATGCAGTGTAGCTGCCACTGGGAATCGAAGGGCCCGAAGTGTAATCGGCCATTTCTTGCCATTGGGCATACTGGTCAAGTTTCCAAAGGCTGAGTAGAGCAGTACCTCGGGGCCACTTGCCTTCAAAAGCACTCCAATACACCCCAATAACGACATTAATATGTCAATCATTCCTGGTCTTAGAATTATGCTTTTCCATCGATTTTGGTCACTCCATTTTCTGAGCCTAGCCACATTGTACAGCTACATGTCAAAGGTGAGAAACGTGTAAGTCATTAACCCTTACACCGCGGGCATGTTTACCAATGTTTTGCGTGTCCCGCGGGGTTATTCGGGCTCCAACAGTCTCTCAAAAAATATTTGCCAAAAATCAGTTATTAGTCCTAGAATATTAAAATTATATATGCTTATGGCACATACCTTCAGGTTTCTCCTGGAATGTTTGTTGAGCCTTCGTCGATTACCGTAGGACTTGTGGAGACCTCTGAAGTTGGGTAATGAAGTCTCCACTTTACACTTCCCGACAACCCGTAATATGATTACCACAGCCAGATATTAACACTATAAACACTACTCTATGATTATCAAGTAGTTTGGGATCCATACTCCAAAAAAAAATACACTGTGAAAGCAATGAAAATTACGAGCGCGTATGACCTTCGCACTTGCGCTAGTTCGCTCTTGGTACTCTGTCATTTATTATTCATAAAACCCTTCACACTTTATATTTCTATTACTATATAACACTTATATATATCTGGAGTTTTTATCCATAAGTTTCCTTCAGTAGTATTAGTTTATTGTCACTGAAGTCATTCAATTTTTCATTCAGTAAAATACGCAGAGAGCCACGGATTCACTTTCACTGTTATAACGTAAAGTATTTGTACTCATATTCTTATATTATTAATTACTTACATTACTATTTACATTTTCTGTTGTATTTTCAATATTTACCCTTCTATTTTACTTACACTATGTTATTCACTGTCACTTTCGGTAAGATAAAACTATAATACACTGTTCAATCATATGTACTGAACATCCATTGCTTTCACTTGCTATTTACACATTATTTACACATTATTTCTACATTATTCTCCTTTCTCACTTGCACTTTTAGAACTGCTTCTGGCTGTGGTAATCAAAGAAGCAGGTAACACAGAGGGGAACCTGGCACTCAGCGCACTGCCAAGAGGTGCGTTTGTGCTCAGGTGTGCGTCGGGTGGTATGTGCACACACCTGACACCTGCGGATCGCAGCCTTCCTTTTGCCTGTGGCAGGCATTAGCACCAGTCTGTGCCGATCCATATACGCCCTCTGCTCAAGTCGGTCGGGAAGTGTTACTGGATGGCGCCTTGGAGTTGCTGCTGTCACCCTACCATATCTTTCCAGCAGCTCCTGAACACAAGTCCTGGTGAACAACCTCAAGGAGAAGGACTTGGGTGGCTTGACCTTCATCTTGTACAGGATGAAGGCGTTCAGCATCGTCATATCTATGAGATGCAGAAAAACTTTCCTGTACCACCTAGTATTCTTCCTGAGGCAGTCGATCTCACCAATCATCATGTCGGACTTGTCCACCAGCCGCATGTTGATACTGTAGTCTAACACAGCATCAGGTTTCATCACAGGTTCGCCTGTCCTACGGTCGACCTTCCCACTGTCTGTCATTTCTCCCTTATGTACGGTGGTGAGCATGTGCACGACCCTCTTGTCATGCCACCGTATTGCCAGCATCTTCTCATACTTGCGTAGGTGCACGTCTCCTCGCTGCGAGGTTCCTGCCTCTGGGAATTTAGGGAAGTGGGCACGATTACTTTTGACAGTGCCACAGGAGCCAATGCCGTGCTCTGAAAGGTATTTGGCAAGTTTCAGTGCTGTATAATAGTTGTCTGTATACAGCACATGATTCCCACCAAAATATTTTTCAAGGAGCACTTTCACTACACAGCCTGAGAAGCCAAGGGGGTGTGTTTTATCCAGATCGACAGTGCTGGCTGAATAAATGACGAAGGCAAGGATGTACCCCGTCTTACAGTCGCACAGTACAAAGAACTTGATTCCAAAGTGATGGCGTTTGCTTGGAATTTACTGTACAAACCGAAGACGTCCTCTGAACAAAACCAAGGATTCGTCAATGACAACCTTCTGAAAGGGGTGGAAGAATGACATAAACTTATCCTTCATTCTGCTCAGAATCTCCCGGATCTTCCAGAGTGGGTCGGTTTGGGAAGGTACATCGTTGTCGGCAAAGTGCAGGTTTCCCATGATGTTCCGGAAGCGATCTCTGGCCATGTACTCATTGAAGGTGGGTGAGGGTAGTAAGGGGTCCATGGACCAGCATTCTTCCAACTCATGCTTCTTTGGGTGTGGCATGAGAAGCATGAGGGCAAAGAACACATACAGTTCTTGCACTCCCAGCATGGACCACTGTTGCATCTTGGCTGCACCTGTACCACTTGCAGCACGTTGTGATTCATACCTGTTGGTCTCATCACATATGTGCTGCATGACTTCGTCATCTAGGAAGGCCAAAAGGAAGTCCACACACTCAGCATCATCGTCAAGAGTGAAGGCAGGCTGTACTCCTGAGGAACTCTCATCAAAAACTAAATGTTCTGGCACAAAATCAGACCCTTCCGTCCACGCGAAAGCGTCCAGGATTCCCTGTTGTGGCGGTGTAGGATGGGTGAGGGTGGTGGGTGGCTGTGAGGGAGATTTACCCCGTTCATGGTCACTCGCACTGACCCTGAGTTGCCGTACAGCACTAGCAGCCCTTACTCTAGTAGCAACTCTACTTTTACTGGTCCAGGATTTACCTCTTCCTTTACGGCCTGCCTTCACTGTTGATGCTCGTGGTGACTCTGATGATGAAGACTCCGAACATAATTCAGCAGATGAAGAGGAAGAAAAGAGTGAAGTGGGGCTTGGGGAACGGGGAGGTGAATCAACTCGGGACTCATGGTGGGCTGGGTCACGCGGGGCCATTGTTCTGGGGCTAACACGCCGCCTTTTCACTACCTTCCCTAATTCCTTCCCTTGCTGCACTAACGGCTCCTTTCCCTTGGAGCTAGGGATAACTTCCGACACTGAAGCACTCGTACTAGCACTTTCTGGCATGATTTCCTCACCCGACTCATCACACGATTCCCCCGAAGGGCCAGAATCACTATCCATCATCACCATAGACAATCTGCTAGTTCACGTTCCACTGCAGAGTCACTTAGTGCTTTCCTGCTTCCCTCACAACTTTTCTGGGTGTAGAGGTCACGGGGCCCTTTGCAATGGGCGCAGAAGCGGCAGAAATGGCGGGGCGCGAGTGCGACATATTTTGACCACAGCGGAGGACAAGGAAATAAATGCCGCAGCTTATCTGAGAAGGCAAGGGTTGACAATGACAATGAGGATGACAGCTGCTAACTTACATGCTAATAATTTATTGGCAGAAAATCTCAGCAATACATAAAGAAATAGGTAGTTCCAGGTGAATGTAAATGTCACTTAGGCTTCTCCCTTCCTTTCTGATATATATTTTTATTACAGACATAGATTACAAGACATAATTCAAAGGGGAAATTACCGTGGTAATGTAGCAAATGAATGCATGCAAGGTGTTGTCAGGTGATAATTAGCCAATTCCTGGTGTGTACCACTATCACTTACCTTATTTTTTTTTGGTATATATTATTTTGGATAAGTATAGGGCATAGGGCTTACTTCAATGGATGAAATCTGTGGAAAAATCCGGGGGAGATTTGCTTAGCGCAGCGCGGCCTGGGAGGTGAGAGGACAGGGTAATGGAGGGGAGGTAGGGAGGGGAGTCAGGAAGGGGTGAAAATCGCTAAAATGTCAAAAATGGATGGGAGTACAGATGAGATTTGGAGTGCTGACTAGTGTTGGACATTGGCAGTACTGATAGATGATACAAGCCACCACTTGAAAGCCCAGGATAATTCAAAATAACATAGAATCACAAAAGTGACGCCCCGCGGTATGATCCATTGCGCCCAAGCATCACGAAAGTGACTCCCCGCGGTTAAGGGGTTAAAAAGCTTTTCAAAGCCTTATCAGTGCAGGCCATGGCTTACTGCATTGTATCGGTGTTGGACGGTGGTAGATCCCACAGTGGTCCAAATACAAACAAGGTCCTTTGTCTTTCAGCAGCAGCCTCCATCCTGTTCTCAGGAGCATTATATGATGACCAGTCAACTGCTTCTGGATCAGTATGTAACTGTGAGTACCAGGCAGCACCTCCTCTTTACCCATACTAAATTAATTGCAAGATGTTCCTTATCGGATGGTGACAGGACATTAACTGGAAGAGTTGGTGGGTCTAGTTTAGGTAGGCTCTTGTAATGCTCACATTGTTGATACTAGTATGTTAGGTGGAGAGATGAAGCCTCAGACTTCTTTAGTCGAGAGATCGTGAGCTGCATCACTTCAGCATTTCCTGGTATCAAGATGTCTTTTGGATCCTGTGTGAACTCTCTAACCATAGCATGAGTGCTGTTCAGTCCACTGGGGGTGCAGATCATAAGATCAAAGTTATCTCCCCTGGCAAAGATAGGCCCATGCTCAGCTGCTAGGTCCAGTTTCTTGTCGTATACATCAACATTCAATGAGACACAGGATGCTGCTGGTTTCCTGAATAAGCATAACTTTGTTGTATGTGGTTAATAAACTGTGTTCATTCACGGTCTTCATCAGCTCAGAACTGCCGTGTTTGTGATGTAGTTTCACAGCAGGACCTAAGCTAGTCTGGTTTCATGTCCTATTGATGTGCTGTTGGATACATTGTCCTAGTGTAAGAGATGACTTTGTGATCTTTACATCTGAGACTAAGACAGAGACGACTCTTAGAAGTGTCGCATTTGTGTCCTTGATAGTTTTGAAGAAGCAAAAGTCATTCAAGTCATAGTTGCAAGGTTAAGGAATGCTTCATACTTCAGCCTTGATCCTCCTTACTAACATGTCCACAGCATCATTTTCAGCAGACCTTGAATGTTTCACATTTTTCAAACATTTTAATAAAAACTTTCTAAATCCATTGACAGTGTCACAACCTCCCATGTTAATAACAGTAATGTCCTCACCAAAATAAATACACAAGTGGACTGACTTCTGCTTCCTTGACATTTGTCCGGACCCTTCTACATATATATGTTGTAATTCAGCTACTATCCAAGTCTGATGCATGTCAGCTTTCATATGATCAATTACATACCTGAATGCCTCAACAGCAATGGGCTTACATGATTCTGCATTTACTGTATTCATAGGAATATGGAAAATTTTCCATAGTAGCAAACATGGTACTGCACATCAAAAGTAGGTAAATCTGTATATACACCACAAAGCCTTAACCCGCCCCATCCCGACCACTTTTCCACCACTGACTCCCCCCAATCCCGACCATTTTAGGAAATTTTTTTTTTTTTGGCTCAAACCTTCGCTTTTGGTGAGAAACATCGAAAATTCATAGAGAAATCGCTCACCTGAGGTTTAAAATACTCATTACAGGTAGGAGAGCCTCCTTACCTTACTGGGTTTTCTATCAGGCTGGCACCAAAGAAAACGAGTTCTATGGGAGGATAACTATTTCACACCACTCATAAACGGTATTTATTTACTTACTGTTAAGAATTTATATGTAGTACAAGAGTATATTGGTTTTCAAGCAGTAATATAAGCATTATAAGCATTGTTTCACTCACTAATACCTGACCTTTTTTTGCCACATTACCTGATCATCATTTCTAACTGTTTCTTCCTCTAATGCTATGTAAAGTTTGTCCTCCACATTGTCATTGATTGGGGAATCACTCTGGCCCTGAATTTCGTACCGTGGCATGACATGGCTATACTGGCCAGGTCACTGATAACAGGTGAATTGCTGAGACAATGGCATGCAGGGGGGGGGGAAGGAGGTCATGCTGGGTAAGGCATTGTCCCTGCCTGGCATCTTGTTGAGGAAGGTGTCACGTGTATACGTACCAAAAATTACTCGCGAAAATTGCAAATTGTGCAAATTAGGGACCTTGCAATTTTTTCGCGTTTATGTACGTCGATGGGATTGGCAGTGACAAGACGTGTGGACGTAAAAGAACGTTGACGGGACGCCGCGGGTTAAGGATACCTCTCTGCCCCAGTCATCCTGACATTGATCACAAATATCTCACAAAACTTGTTAGAATGTGGGCACTACATCCCCTCTCTCCCTTTTGTTTCACATTGCTTCACTGGATGCTAACGATCTAGATGTTTTGGATCTTTTTGGAGACACTCCTTGCCACATATCAGACAGTCTCTTCTGAACTCAAAAGTCATCTTTACATGATATTTCAAGGCTCCATCAGACTCAGATGTCCATGGCACCTTTCTCTTGATCTTACTAAGAGTTTTCTGATTTCTAAATCCTGATTTATAGGCAGAGCAACATACTTAAGACAGCGAATTGTTGCCGTTTCACCGTGTGACACCACTAACTTCTCCAGTTCAAAGTGAAGAGAATCATCTTTCCCCTTGCTTCAAGAGATGATAGTCTTTAATCCAGGAAGCCTGTAATCATGCCAAATTCCTTTGCCATGACAGGGAGCAAAGAAGCAGTGCTCCACCATTACGAATCTGAAAGTTGACAAATAATCAAATCATTATTCATGAGGCAACTGATTGATTACACCAGTATAATTTGGTTATACACATTATTCATATGAAAAACATAGATACAAGGTTGAAAATATGTTCAACTAGAGGTATCCCCACTGGGGAAATCACATCAGGCACGAGCCGATACATATCTAGCGTGGCTAGGAATATAACCTTGACTTTGACCTACTTTCACCAATTTGGAACTCATAGGAGATTTTCGTCCATACTACATACCTGAAAAATTTTACGATAATATCTTGAGCCGTTGCAAAGTTATCATGCTAACAGACACACAGGCAGACAGACAGACAAACTGAAAACAATACCAGTTTCGCTGTTATGACTGGTAATGAATTTTAGGGGGCCGAAAACATGGGTATAGACACCAAGGTCATATTCGTTAGTGTATTTGTATGAAAGATATGAGAGTCTTACATATGATATAATTACTATCTAATTATGCTACTTACACAAAATGCCCAACATGTACATGGTAGCATCCCTGTGATTCTGAGTCTCCTGGCTACCATTGATCATATTTCCATATAAATACTTCAGTGGAAACAAAATTTATAGTTATCACCACAGGGGGTTTAGGGCTGGCAACTTGAACAATGTTGGGACATTGGGGAATATATCAGCCCCTGCAGTTGAACTGAAAATGAGTCATAATCAGAAAACATTGCGGTCTCCCCAGAAGTCCATTCTACCGGTGTGCCAATTTTCAGCCCAATTGTCCACGAGTGTCTGAGATGCGTTGCGGACAGTCAGACGGACAAATGGACAGACATTACTCAGATTATAGTAGGTTGATCTTAAGAACTGAGCCATAGCAAAGTTTGCAGATGCCACGAGAATTGTAGTCAGAGTATCAAGAAAAGCAGACTGTGAGACCATCCAAATTTACCTCGGTAAGTTAATAAGCTGGAATGAAAAATGAGATGAAATTTACATAGATAAATGTAAATTATGCACTTTGTTGACAAAACCTTAGACATTAATACCAAATGTTTAGCACCCAACAAATGAAACTAACGTAAGAAGAATCTCGAGTCATTATCAGCAAACTTATATATCTCAGAACAATTGATAGTATTTACTAAAAAGACAAAGTCCTAGGTTTCGTGGCAAGGAACCTTGACTGCTAAACACTCATAATAGTTTCTGTGTTATATACGTTATTAGTTAGACCATATTTAGAGTACTGTGTACAGTACTGGTCCGAACAGCCTTGGAAATTATCCCAACACTGTTAACACCTCCCCGCTGGGCTGTTTATACTGTCATCGCCCTCTCAGTCTAGGAAAGTTTTCGAAAGTTGCTTGTTTTCATACCTTAATATCTCGGAAATTATAGCAGTTAGGGAAACAGACTAAAAACCATATTACTCATCAATCCTTCTTGCAGTTAAAACTATCCCCAGCTCTGTAGCTGGTTGCATTGATGAGTAAAGAGGTGAAGAATATACGTAATTTTTTGCCATAAGGCAGCCTGTATTCATGCATGTGCATGTGGCACCAATTTTTGCTTTGCTCTCAACATGATAAGTTTTTCATTACTAGATAAACTAGACACAGTTGCATCCAAGACACGACACTATCACTTACCTCTTTCCTAGTGTCCTTGGAAAGAGGCTTGGCAAGGGTGGATGAGGCAAGAGTTCACATAAGGCAGGAACAGAATCAGACAAGAGATGTAAATACATCGTCCTACGCCTGGCAGAGTCACAGAGACTAATGACGTATGCATGCCTTGGGTGCTGGGAGGCTATCCTTATCCCCTGGTGATGAGATCAAGAAGTGACCACTTCAGACTGTGGTGCGAAAGACACCTGCTATTATAGCCGTCATCCGGCGGCCTTGATCCACCAATTTTGAGTCGGATATAACCGTCATCTGGCGCTTAGAAGTTAAGTATGCCCTACGCAAAACAAGCGAACAAACTTAAAATATTTCAGTTGAAAAAGTGTCTTCTAGGTGATGTAATTCAAGTATGTATGATTCCAAGGAAATCTGATGGCATCAAATATGAAAACATTTTTTATATGAAGGATAATACTCTGACGAAGAATAATATTATGAAACACAAGAGAGAGACAAGAAACACTAAGATAGGGAAAAAATTATAATAATATACCCATTCAAAACAATAAGATAACAGCAGTGGACACCAGAGCAAGAATTTTAATTAATGTACATTTAAATCTCAGCTAGATACACAATTTGAGACACTAGATAATATCTAATTTTGAGTTTTTATTTTCAGGTTGACATGTATCCTACAAACAGTGTGACAAGTACCTAAGTATGAGAACACTATACAATTATCATATACAAGGGGATAAACAAAAATTCCAAGAATAGATCGATATCACGGGAAAAAGAAATAGTTCCACAATGTGCCAGTGTGCACCACTGACGTGCAGGTTGGTGAATTATTCTGCCACGTGGCATCGGACTGAGAGAGTCGAGTCTGTATTCCTGGTGTTTTTTCTTTGTTCGTGTACATTAACCTCTGCGATTTTCGTCCTAAGACCACTATGGTAGATCTGAATGTGCAAAGAGTGTTCATTATATATATATATATATATATTTTTTTTTCTTGGGGAAACTGTAATTGAAACAGTGACAGTGCTACAACAAGCTTTCAAGGACAGGCTATATAAAATACACACACACACACACACACACACACACACACACACACACACACACAAACCCCCCCCCACACATACATGTCTATAAATGTTATGCGCATTTTATCAAAGGCAACATGCCATCCAAGACACCTCACTTTCTGGCTGTCCTTCGACCTCTCTGACAGGTGAAAACATCGAGAAAATTCGACAGACACCCTCGGAAAATCGCCGTCGCACTATAACGAACTTGTAGAGACCACAGACGTTTCTTGAAGTTCAATCCATCGTTCCCAGTCTTCTAACGGAGAACCGAAAAGCAGATTGTGTGAAAGTGTGCCACGACTTGAAAGATTCGATGATTAATGCCCCAGAATTTCTTTCAAAAGTAATTACGGGTGCCGAGATCTGGGTCTATAAGTATGACTCCGAAACCAGGCAGCAGTCCAGTAAGTGGAAGACACCAGCATCTAAAAGACAAAAATTCCCATTAGGTTAAGTCCACCATCAAGACTAGGTTAATCTTGTTTTTTGACATTGAGGGAGATATTCATAAAAAATTTGCTCTACAAGGACAGACTGTTTAATAGCAGTTTTGCATTACAGTGCTGACGGGTCTACGGAAAAGCATCAGGAGCAAATATCCAGAGAAGTGGTGCACTCAGAAATGATTCTTTCATCACGACAACGTCCCATCACACGTTGCAATTTCAGTTCAGCAATTTTTGGCGAAAGATAACGTCGCTGTTGCTCCACACACTCCATACTCGCCAGATCTCGCCCCACGTGATTTTTCTTGGTCCTCAAGATTTAAGTTAGAACTGAAAGGCAGAAAATTTTACAACTTACATGAAATCCAGGGAAAAAACGCACAAGAGTCTCTGGACAAAGTGACAAAAGACGACTACAGGAAGTGTCTCCACGAATGGGAAAAACGCCTTGAAAAAATGTACAGCGTCTCAAGGGGATTGATTCGTTGGGAAGTAAAATGAATTTTGCTCTAAGTTTTTTTTTTTTTTTTTGTTAATTTCGGGAATTTGGGGGCCTCCCTTCTTTTCAGAATTAAAGATTAGACATTGCAGTTCTCAGGTGAGGTACATAGGTAAGCTAATACACACTCGCATCTAAATGTGACAGGGGGCCTTGTTCTTGCTATAGTTACATTGTTTTCACCTCACAAAACATGATCACCCCCACAGATATAACACCAAGTTGTTGTGGCATTGCCCAAAGCCTTTATGGGAGAGGAATCAGTCCTCCTTGGTTACTAGTCAAGTTATCCCTCGAGCGTAATATCAATGGTCATCAGCTGTGTTCAAATGGGTTAAAGATCTCGGGGTCAGGCTATATATAAAAAAGAAAAAACGCACTATTACGCATGCTATCTTGGTTTTAAAAATCATGCCGTAAAAGCAAATGTTAAGTCACGATATCGCGTGTGAGTGTGTGTGTGTGTGTGTGTTTTTATATATATATATATATATATATATATATATATATATATATATATATATATATATATATATATATATATATATATACGCAAATAAACATAGATAGATAGATAAATAGATAGATATTGATAGATACATACATACATACATACCGTATATATATAATCTACACATAGATAGATAGCCTATATAGATAGATACCGTATATATATATATATATATATATATATATATATATATATATATATATATATATATATATATATATATATATATACGGTATCTATCTACCTATATTATATGTATAACCAGACAGCCTAAGCCACTTGGTAGAGATACAGTGGCTGTATCGTCTCCGCTTCGGTTGGGATACGCCGGTCCTGCAGTGGACACTCAAACAGCTGATGAGATGAGATTATATATATATATATATATATATATATATATATATATATATATATATATATATATATATATATATATATATATATATATATATATATATATGTGTGTGTGTGTGTGTGTGTGTATGTTTTAGCCATTACAGTAGGTGTAAGGAACATGCCTTTTCAATTATATATTCATACTGACATCCGTATTAATTGGAAATCATCACTTTAAAGGACGATTTTAGTACGTGTCCTATTGTATATCCCATTTTGAATGTTGATCTGCAGCAACATGTTCTGTATTATGAGGATATTAGTAAATAAGCAGGGACAGACCTGTAACAAAGAGCAAATAGAATTAATGAGATCACTGGGGGTACTCGTGGACATAATGGTAATCCTATCACTAGTAATATTCTCACTCAGAACGATTATTTTTTTAAACGTTAATCTTGCATTCAGTCCTAACGATTTTCGTTTTTCATGTCACCGTCCGGATAACGCTCGTATTCTTTTCCTGCTAATGTCAGACGATATTATTCAACCGAGCTAAAACAGAATCCTGGGAATCTTAATAGTGTTACCATAACCCTTTTATGGTCAGGTCAGTTCTAGTATTCTATGCCTGCTAACTCATGATAATTTCATTCAAGTGAGAGTGAGATACAGAACCTTGTGTGTTAACATATAACTCTACTATTATCCTGAAGATTTTACTGCACAGCGAAACGATAATCTAATCATCAGCTTTATCTATACAAAACTTCACTAACAAAAGATTCAATTAAAAACAAGGAACAAATTATTCTTTCGCTGAAAATTTCGTTAACAAAAAAAAATGTATTACCTAAGAGACAAGCATGTGATTTACCTCCATAATTAAAAACTTCAGGGACATCATTACTGTGGAGCAACACTGATAATCATGTAAATGATAAGAATTATAAACACTGCTAATAATAAAATAAAAATAAATAACACTAACATCAAAGACCATTTCGTCCTACACTGTAACCATCATTTCATGTTCTACCTCTTCATTCATTCTACAGTTCTCGTTTTGCTATGTTTTGCATTTTTCTCTCGTTTCTCGTCCTTGGTTGTTTTAATAGTTGTATTTTCTCAGTTTTCTTCAGGCCACTGCTGCCATAAATGAAGACGCCACCACGTCTACAATCTCCCATTAACCAGTTTAATCAGATTTTTTTTTTTATTATTATTTTGTCCCTCGAACTTATTTGGCTTTGGAGACATCCTTGAAATTGGTGTTAGTAATTATTAATGCGGTGGCTCCGAGAATTTTGTATAAAAATCAATGAAATCGTGTGTGTATCGCAAAAACAAGGCTAAGAATACGTCATTGCAATTAATTGGTTGACTATGAACTGCATGTCATTACTATGACAAACGAGGAAACAAAAGGATTCGGGGGCTGAATGCTAATCGTCCGCCACAAGGTACCTACAAACCAAATTTGAAGGAAATACATGTATCCGTTAGTGAGATATTGGCTAAAATGCAAAAAACTATATGGCAGCTGGCATTACGTCGTCTTTGATCAAATCCTTTCCAAAAGTTAACTATATTCTCCTGCCCATCCACCTAGCTGTTTTTTGCTTAAGGTTTGTTGAACATTTGTCTGCAAATTTTGAGATATTTTGGGAACACACACACACACATACACGTCGACATGTTGCCGATTAGGCACCCAGTACTTCGTGCCTGTAGCATTATACAATCTGGATATCAGATGTCTATCTTTGAACCAAACGATATGTTATTTAAAAAATAATATTTGAAGAATTTTGAGCTGAACAGTTGTCATCGTTATGCTTTGACCCAAGGATAATGTTAGCTTGTTTTTAAATAATGTACGCCTGAATTGCATAATCACCCCAAATGACCGGAATGATGCCAAAACCCGGATAGAGTATTAGCTAAAACACTGTTTCAGTTTTCCCCAGCGATGATATTAAAAATTAGGGCAACATAAATGGTGAATATTATGGTTGTGGTGCATGCTAGATGGCATATAAAGAGTGGGTGTGGTAAGTGGTGCACTATTAAGTCGCGTGCCCGGTGCGCTCGGCTGCGCAACCCCAGATTATCGGCAGTGCATTGCCAGACCACGCGTAGTTACTCGCTCATGTTTGTACTCTCTTCTTATTTCTCACCTTATTTTTGACTCTGTATTATTAATTTGGTCTTCAGTTGTTCGCAATCGATTTTTCCATGAGGATATATGCATAAAAGGTTGAAGAGAACATAAGCATTACCAATACTATAAGGGAAAGTACAGTGATAATAATAATAATGATAATCATCATCATCATCATCTAATCCTGCGCTGCCCCATGAGGAGCGTAGGAGCCAGGGGCTAGGCAAGTTTGTCCTCACATTTAAGATGAGAGTGACAAGCTTCACACATCCCTCAGTGGCATTAGCCTACGTGAGCAATAAACCCAACCACATCTTAGATATAAACTTGCACGGGCTCAATCCGACTGCAGTACTTTAATTACCCACTAAACCACCAGCTGCCATAATTTGGTTGTATGGCTGCCACCCACCGTAGTACATGGTTTCTTGGTGTACGGGAAACCGTTTGGCTAGTCACTCAGTGTAGAGTCACCCGTAGACAGAAGGAAGAAGAATGAGTGAAGGAAAGAAAGAACAGGAAGGAAGGAAAGATAGATGGAGGTGAGGAAAGGTCAGCCATCTAAGAGCAGCACTTCATCGAGTGAGTGGATGGCGAACGCCCCAACCTACCACAAGTATAGTAATAATAATAATAATAATAATAATAATAGTAATAATAATAAATTCTTGCCTATTATCAGGCGCCTCAATCACAGTAATCAACATGCAAAACCAGTACTAAGTTTTTTGTTAGGGATACCCCACTCATATACTGACTGATTATATCTATGTATCTATCTATGAAGCAGGTGTGCGTGTGTGTGTGTGTGTGTGTGTGTGTGTGTGTGTGTGTGTGTATATAAGTATATATATATATATATATATATATATATATATATATATATATATATATATGTGTGTGTGTGTGTGTGTGTGTGTGTGTGTGTGTGTGTGTCTTTTGTACACACTTCTGTAGACACTTCGTAGAACTTATAAGTTTTGTAGGACACGTATGCATACATTGTACTCGTGGACGAGCTGAAGTTATACGTGAGTAGGTATGTATAAGTTGATAATCTTAGATCCCTTTGTCATGCAATGACAGGAGAGGTAAAGATGAGTATGGGACGATTTATAATTATATTCTCTTGAAAATATTAACTAAAGTCTATCACACACGAGTGAAGTATGGAGTAGCGTTCCGCTTAGTACCTCAGCCTGCCTCGCTCTCTCTCTCGACAACCTCTCGCCCCTGTCTCTCTCTCTCTCTTCTGCCTGTCTAATTCCTCCTTTCTTGTATAGAAGAGCTTGTTTCACGTGTACTGGACGTTCGTTAGAATGTTCCAGAAGCCTGTGTGTCTGTAGCATTTCCGGTGACACATTGCAGTCTGGCATTCCTCAGAGAAATCTACAAACATTTCCTTTCCACCCCTAGCTTGGCTTTCACTCACCCTTCAGACTACACATTTATGTTCCTATCTATTATGCATTGTATTATGATAATTTAGAGTCCTGACAAGATAACCAATGGAGCAAAAGGCAGACTGACGGGACACCAAGAGATTGTAAGCGAAGCAGAAAAAGGTCAGACAGAAGGTGGAGAGATGAGATAAAGAAATTTGCAGGGAAAACGTGGCAAAGATTGCCTCAGTGAGCGAATTCGTGGAGAAGACTGGAGGAGGCCTTTGTTCAGCAGTGGATTTGTAATTGCTGATGATGATGATAGCCCGGGGCTAGGCAAGTTGGTCTTGACATTTAAGATGAGGGTGAGCGGCCTCACTCATGCCTCAGTGGCAATACGTGAGCATTTAACCCCAACTAGCCCTTGGATATAAACTTTCACCGGCTCAATCCAATTGGAGCGCTGTAATTACCCACTATACCATCAGGCACCATAATTTGGTTATTTGGTTACCACCCAGCGTAGTAAATGGTTTCCTGGTGTACAGGAAACCATTTGGTTTGTCACTCAGTGCAGAGTCACCCATGGGATGAAGGAGTGTTAATTCTGTCAATGCCCCCCCTTTACGCCACTTGCAGGTGAAGGTAAAGTCTTGTAGTTAGTGTTCTGACAATATATTAAACACCGTCTTGAATCAATATACAGTAATACCGGACAGCATCCGTGTCCATCCCCAGACCCTTACAGACAGCTACTGCTCGCCGGCTACCTCCAGCTAGCGTGGCGGTGCACGGTGCGACTACGGAAGTTGTGACTCATTCAGGCATAAAATAACATAAGTGTTTGTAGACATAACACTGGGCGGTGACGCCCTACTTGGATCCTACTTACAACTACTTACAACTATATTTACATACTATATAATATTTACAAAAGGTCACAAACAATTTTCCCCTTCATCAAACAGTGTGTCTCCTGACACAGTGGTGGGGCATCAAGTCATAATATGGCAAGAATGCAACTGGTCTGAGTATACAGTGAACCGGGACTACATGGGAGTACAATAATAAACGAGATATTACTACATAATTCACAAAGCTGGATGTAAGAAAGGATTAATATATTTACAGTACATGGCCATTTTGGAAAAATAGCAGTTTGGTCAATTTACAATTATATACATATGTAATCACAAAATGAGTTTTACTCAGAACTACCATTTTCCAGGTCTTTTGGTTGTCGCATTAACCTTGTTGCTACACGGATCTCGTGCAACCTTTTGTCCATTCGCTTGAGACAACAATACAGGATACAAACAATTGCAATAAAACCTAGTAAACATAAGACAACCGGAAGAAATACAAAGACTGGATGTGACCAGGATCGGTTAAATGCTGAAGAGAACTGGTTCATAATGAATTCAGACTGATTTAGGAATTTCGACAAACGTAGGTTCTCTAATGTGACAAAGATTATCTGTTAGTAGATGAAAGGAACTATTAATAGGTTTGAAGATGTCATACTTGTGCGAAGTGCGAAGTGATAATTTGTGGCATGGGCTATTATAGACTCAGACTTTACTGTACAGTAATCAGGGGCCTTATATAAACCAATTGCAGATAGTGAACGGACAGGGGTCCCTGGACAAATAAGACTGACAGGAGTTGAGACATTAAAGAAGAAATAGCGGATGTGATTTAGACGAGCATGGTGTACCTGGCTTTTGGGAACCGGAACAAAGGTACAGACAGGTTGTACTGAGAAGTTACGGACTAAGGCAAATTCGCAAGGAGCGATGCTGCCAGGGAAAATTGTTAAGAGGTACGCAGCACAAACTCGAGAGTTGGGTGTGAGAAGGGCACATCTACCGAGGTCACTTGAGGAGAGGAAGGTAATATAGAGATGATCATGGGAGAGAAGAAAGTACTCTGAAGAGACAGGCTTGTACCAGGGAGTTATTGTACCAGAAGGGAAAAGGAATGATGTGAAAGAGATCGAGTATGATGGAAGAACGAAGAGGAATATGAACAATTATATCTTCAGTAAGGAATATGGCTTCTAGTATTGGGTAGTAGTGTTCTAAAGAGGAAAATTGAATCATAGGAGACAAGCCGAATGTTGAGTGAGCCCATTCCAAAGCAGAACGAAGGTCAGAGAGAGATACTAAATCTAGGGTCACACAACTATCAACAGCATTGACTAAAATACGAATTAGGCTAGAAACTTGGGAGACAAGAGAGTCCAGAGAAACCTGCAAATTATCAACATGTGATTTAACATACATCAACTCTGAAATAATATTAGTCTTTGATACTTCACGCTTGAGAATAATCGTAAAATTATTTCAAGTACTAGTAACATCATGTAAATGGTGACTCATCTGTTGCAGCATAAAATGTTGAACACGTAACACTTTGTCTTGTGACTCGAGGGCATTCGCTAATTGAAGTAAGTCCTTTTTGAAACCAGAAAGTTCACGGGTGGTAGCTACACCAAATAATCCACTGAGGATTTCTCCTCCAAGGTCAAAAAGTCCACGTTTCACTCGTGAGCGACCCACAGACGTTTGGTGAGGGAAGGAATCTTGAAGATGGTTGAACTGATAACGAATGTAATCCAATTTCCAGCAGATGGGTAGGTAGAGTGGGTACAAAAATGTGTCATTGGGATGTCGATTTTTAATATCTGACAAAAGTTCCTGCTGATCGTCTAGCTGACGTGCAAGGTCAGGCAGGTCGATGGCCACGGCGGCCAGCGACTCTAGGTCGTAGCGCAAGGAGACTACGTCTTTGACCACCATTACCTCGCCTCCTGCGCCAACCAAGGCCCCGGGCCATACGGCACCATTGTCCTCACCAGATCCAGACCCAACCAAAGTCAGCACTGCCAGCACGTAGACCCACAGCATCTTTCCTATAAAATGAGGTGATCTTAGAGGTGATGTTGATACAGATGGTAACGATAGTGTGAGATGATAACGTTATGCAAGGGACTTAGTGGCAGAACGCAATTTGGCACGATAGTCATTAAAAATAGGGGAAGGCTGAATAGTAATGTCAGAAGGAAGATTTAGAGAAGAGGAAGAAGGCTAATTAGGAGTTTGTTGTGGGGATGTGGTCTCTCTTAGTGGCTCATCCAAGACTATGCATTTTGATGCACGTTTGAGATGATATGCATGCACCCATGTCGTCTCTGCCTTGTGCGGATCTCTTAATTCGAAATTATTACCCTTACGAGATATGACACGGAAAGGACCCAAGAATTTACTGTTTAATTTTTATTCTCTCTCATGATCCAGGGCAAAAACTAAGTCACCTACTTGGATGGTAACATCTGTGGCAGCTGCATGTTGGTTAAGTACCATCTCCTCTTTTGTAAGAGCCAGATTATCCTGAACATATATATGAATTTTCTGGAAGTTGGATAGGTTTACTTGCACACAGTTATCGTAGTCGTATATCGGATCAGGTTTGGATTACGACAGTGAATAAGGTAGTCTTTTGTCAAAGCCATATATGATGAAGAATGGTGTTTCTCCAATTGACTTATTGATCGATGAATTAATTGAAGCAGCTACCTGCGGAATCCACTCATCCCAGGTGGAAGTCTGATCTCCCACTATGTGATGCAGACTCTCCAATATCTTTCTATTCTGGCGCTCTCTCAACTAGGCCGTTCAGGGCTCGCCGATGGGGCACTATATTGCATTTCTTAATTCCGTATCGAAGACAAACTTCTTCCAGTACTGAATTATTGAACTCTGACCCGTTGTCAGTTAATATTACTTCTGGTGTTGTGAAAGGGCAAATAACTGAATTAATAAAGGCATGTGCTACTGCGTTAGCAGACTTTTCACGCAATGGAACTAAGATAACAAATCTAGAGAAATGATCGACTACCACTAACAGATAAACGAAGCCAGATTCTGTACAAGCCAGCTTCAGAAGATCGAAAGAGACAGTTTGCCAAGGTTTTGATGGTACTGGGTACTGCAATATAGGAGCAGGTTGACAGGTTGTCCCCTTGTGACGGGCACATGATAAACATGCATCGCAGTGCACTTCTATATCCTTTCGCATAGTGGGCCAATAATATGACAGACGTGCTTGCCATAAGCTTCTGTCTTTGCCAGGGTGTGATGCATGAGGGGTGTCGTGGATTAAATGGAGGGCAGCAGGAATTAAGTCTGTTGGAATGACTAGTTGCTTAACTTCGCGATGAGGTACGTTGTCACCATTCAGCACTGAGTCTTTATAGAGCAATTCATTGTTGAGGAAGAAATCAGATACAGGGACTGGTAACTTTGGCAGAGAAGAATCATCACCTGACTCTAGGAAATATATGACCTGTGACCATATGGGGTCCTCGCGCTGGAACCTATGTAGTGTGTCATAATTGAATGCCAAGTTTATGTCGCATCCAGTTGAGACTGTGGCAACATGCCGCGAGAGGGCATCGGCTACGACATTGGATTTTCCAGGAACGTATTCAAATGTTGGATTATAGTCAGTCACAGTGACTGCCCAATGTGCAAGTCGACCGGTAAGGTTACGTTCCCGAAACAAGTCACATAAGGGAAGATGGTCTGTTTGGATGTGAACAGGATATCCGTAGATGATGTCGCAGAAATGTTTTAGGGACCAGACCACGGCAAGGGCTTCCCAGTGAGTTACACTGTAATTCTTTTCCGCGGAGTTTAGCACACGGCTGGCATAGGCAATGACACGTTTCTTTCCTTCGGAGTCATATTGCATGAGAACGGCACCTAGGCCTACTCCGGAAGCATCAGTACAGAGAAGAAATGGTTTAGAATAATCAGGGAATGCCAAAACTGGTGATTGTGCTAGAGCAGTTTTCAGTGTTGTGAATGCGGTTGCCTGTTCATCAGCCCACACAAAAGATGCATCCTTCTTTAGCAATTTTGTTAACGACGCAGCTATCTGGGCATACCCTTTAATAAATCGTCTGTAATACCCACTGAGACCGAGAAAACTCCATACAGCGTCGGTTTTGGTTGGAGTTGGGAAATTTGTCACGGCTCTAACCTTGTCATCTGATGTATGAATTCCGTGAGCGTCAACAACATGTCATAGGAATTGGAGTTTCTTACGAAAAAAGTCACACTTTGATAGTTTGATCTCAAGTCCAACTTGTTTGAGTCTAGCGAACACTTCGGCCAATTTTTCTAAGTGTTCCTCCACAGAGTGACTAGCGATTATGACATCATCTAGATAAGCAAAAACTGAGTGACCTATCATGCCGGCGAAAACTGTATGAATTAGCCACATGAATGCTGAAGGTGCATTTCTCAAACCGAATGGAAGTCTACGGAATTGGTAATGTCCGGATGTAGTACTGAAGGCAGTAATAGAACGAGATGATTCTTCCATCTCGACTTGCCAATATCCACTTAAAAGATCTAGGAAGGAAAAAACACTATTCTTTTCGCCTAAGGATTCCAGCAAATTAGTGAGTACAGGAATTGGAAATTTGTCCGGGACAGTCAGTGCATTCTCGCGTCTGTAATCTATGACTAATTGTTGTCGGTGTTCTGGAAAATCACTTTGTTTCACATGAGATTCAAGATTAGATGGAATATCGGTGGACTGGGCAACTAAGCACACATCAGCAACAGGGTATGGGAAATCCTGGCACACATGTACGGCCACTGGGTATACCAAGATATCGCCAATCTGTGTTCCCGTTCGTAATGTGAACGTGGCGTTTGTGGTGTTGGCATTATACAAGTAGCATAAACCATCCTCCAGCACCGTACACAACGCTGACTCATAAGCTAAGCCATTCATACAACACGTCTCAGGTAAGGTTAATACATCCACTCATGCTTTCGCACCCACAACACGAACAGAGACCTTGTTAAATTTGTGCGGCAACAAAATTGTGCACTGATTCGTTACTGCACATCTTATCTCTGCGTGTTGTAAAACATCAATCACACTATGTGAGGTAGTTAAATGAGACGTGTCTGAGTCGGCGAGTGTGCCACTGTCAGAGGGGTTGATACGATCCACAGTTGAATGCTCAGAGGATGTAGTACTAGATGGTAGTGTACTTGGCTGTTCAGGTAATGGTGTGTGTACCTGTTTACTATTGAGTAATGTGGGAATAATGTTAGCTTTAATAACTGAGTTGGTTTGGGAAAGTACCAGAC
This sequence comes from Coenobita brevimanus, assembly GCF_032717465.1. Lineage (NCBI taxonomy): Eukaryota > Metazoa > Arthropoda > Malacostraca > Decapoda > Coenobitidae > Coenobita > Coenobita brevimanus. Next base: position 18,237,468 of record NC_137053.1, on the reverse strand, counting down.
GTGGATATTCCATACTAGATATTGAGAAACCATTGACCATTACTGAACGAGAAGCAGGGACGAGAGCAATAACTTCTTGGGCCATTGTCGAAAAGCCAATGAGAGTGTCCGCTGGATATTGAAGATCATTAGTGACATGAAACTCTACGTCAAAAGGTCCAAAGGCTTTATGAAGTTGTACTTCTAGTGTGATCTTTCCTTTGACCTGAAATTCTGAGCCATCCACACCGCATAGGCGAATGTCAGGTGGTTCGAGGAGCCCAACTCTTTTAGTTATTTTCTTGATGTTGTTTAAAGAGGTATCTGAGATTAGATTTACCATAGATCCACTGTCCATAAAGAAGGAGCCTTGTACCCCTTCGCTCCATCCTAGAATGACTAAGCCAAAAGATGTTATAGGTCCTACCTGACGAATGGGGAGTTGATTTTCTGTTACCTTATTTTCAGACACCGGCGGATCTTCTGCTGTTAGGTTACATTTCTCCAATCCGAGCGCTGTCTTCCCACGACTGACGGCTCATAAGGTAAAGACACTCGTCCGTGGAGTGAGTAGTGCTATTCTTATGGTATTTGCATGTTAGACGTCGGGACCGCGAAGGTGCGTGCAGGCATTCCCGTGAGCAAAAACGTCTTTCTTTGCGTGCACAGCTAGACTCTCGATGACCTACATTACCACAGAGCCTGCACACATTTGAGGATTGTTTGCTTCGTCGCAGAGTTGAATTGTCACGACCGCTAGAAGGTGAGCGATAGTGTGAGTGAGGCCGATTACTAGGTTTGGTTCTTGTACTTGCTCGCGAACGAGAGGGATCAGATGAAGTAATGCTGTGGCTGGATTCACTAAGCATTTAAGGCGCCGGATCTCCTAACGGTGCCTAAAGATACGGTGCTGAGGTAGAATCAGTCATTCACTAAGCATGGGCGCCGCTATCTTGCACCAAGATCTGGCGCCTGAAGTTAAACGCTTGGGGGACATACCTTAATCTACATCACAACTCGGAGTCAGTGTGTTTATCAAGTATGCAACCTTTCGGCCTATCGTTTGCCTTTGTCCCTCTTCACTTCCAATCAACGTTGTAAAAGAAGAAACTGAACAGACAGAAAGATAAAAGATGTGCCATAATCGTTTTTAGTGTTGCTAAGAACTCTGGCAATACTTACTTCTTTGCAAGGTAATATGAATGTGTCAAAAATAAACATGCCACCAGGAAAGCCTCCACTGGGGCAGCTTGGCAGTCAGCTGCTGATGTTTACAGCGATGGAGCTTGTGGCTATGTATTTACCTCACCGACATTTGCGTCGAGAGAGAAGGTTCAGAGACCCATTAGACCCTCTCCATGTGCCTGATGAGCATTTGCAACGATATTATTGGTTTTCACGACATGAAATCGGACTTTTGGCAGTTCATGGGTTGATAATGGATGTGCTAAACAATGACGGTTTGATGTACTAAGGTGATTAAACTTATATGAAGACAATAACTTTATTTCAGACATGGCAGTGGAATTAAGGTGTTATTTAACCTAACAAACAATACCTAAACAAAGCCTATGCGATACAAACCATTTCATGCATCAATATACTGGATAAAGTAACAAGGAAAATCAAAAGTGATGACTTCTTTAACAATATGAATGCTCAACATTAGACCAAAGCAAAATTATTACTGATTTATGGGATCAATTTTATCCTTTGGGATATAGGAAGTTTTTCTAAGGTAATTGCTTTCAGTACCAAATGATTTTTGGTCATTAATGCCAAAAACATAACCCACCTCCCTCCCCCCCAAAAAATGAAATGACTTCTTAGTTATAGACTTTTATGATCAAGCTAACCAAAGTGTTATAATCAAACCCTACCTCTACCAGTAACGCCTCATAAATGGGTAAGGTTTGTTTGATATGGTAAGTTAGAACAGACAGCTTACATCCTCACAGGCACTATGTAACTAACAACAGCAATATGCATTTTTTTTTTTTTTTTAATACCTAAAGTTTTCTTTGCCTGCCTCATTGCCTTGGCTGCCTTCCCATTAACTTGTGATGTGAAATCACGAAATTTCTTCACTTCATTGCTCAGCCTTTTCACACTGCTAACACTATTCACCCTACTGTATAGGTAATAGTTTCCCATGCTAGCATCTTTGCTTTCTTTGTAATGTTTGTGTCTAGTGAGGAAAAAAAATTGTTCTTGTTTTGGAGACTTCATTAATCAAAACTAAGAGAGGTAAATATTTCCTTTATTGTCGTTTATTTTTATTTTTTTTCCATTTGAGTTATTTTTTTTTTTTAGTTCATCTGAGTGTTTTGAGGCCTCATTTAATGTGCAAATGAATAATAACCATAATATGTCTGACAATATGATCGGAAATATTAATAATTGTGGAAGGAAGCAGCCTACTCTAAGTGTTTAACTAAACCTAACCTAACCTAGCTTAACTGTATTTAATAATTTAATCTACCCTAACCTAACCTAACCTAACCTAACCCAACCCAACCCAGAGTAACCTAACCTAACCCAACATCCAGTTGGGAAGTTGGGAAACGAAATCCTCCTTTCAGTATGTTGAGCAAGATTCGGTAATATTCATTTGCACACAATAAAACACATACAGGCATACACTATATGATAGCACAAATCCACTGGGTATGGTAAGATTGCGCGCTAAAGAAACGGCTAGTAAAGGAAAGAAATACCACAGAGTTCGTCACTTGAAAGGTTAGGACGTTTCTCGTTTTGTTCTGTTGGACTTGGAGTTTTTATTTCCACTATACATTTCGCTAAAAGAACTTGTCAAGTTATCTTCTGATGTCACTTCCTTCTGTTGGGTTGAGGACTGTGTTTTGTGTGTTATGCATGCTCTCCCCTCTGCGCTTGTGTTTGGGGAGACAAACAGCTGATATGAGGGTTCGCTATGTGATTGGTTGATCATGACAAAGCCTTACTTGTAAGATTCTCTGTCATTGGCTGAGCAGAAATCAGCTGATGACGGCCGATTTAAGGCACGCACAACTTACGACCGGGGAACGGGCCGTAAAAAATCTTAGTGAATACCAAACTCTGGTGAGAGATACGGCGCCACAGGAGTGCATAATCTGAGGTGCCAGATCTTGCTCAGGCACCTGAAATTACGACCATGTTAGTGAATCCAGCCCCTGGTGTGTAGTACTCTCGCAGTACAACCTGCAGAGGGAGAGGGTGAACTGTAAGAATCGACCTGGCGAGTGAAGTCTGTTCCTGACCTTTCAACTATCGCCTTGCTAATATCCATGATTTTGTCTCCGGGATTAAAGCCAAGTTGTAATGGTATTTGTTTTTGGGATTCCGAAAGCCAGTTGAGAAATCTAAAGTAACCGAACAAGTTAGCAAAATTATTTAATGTAATCGTGGGCTGGGATGTTCAAAAGATCGTTGCGAGTCGCTGCTATGATCATTGTAACGCTCTCATAGCGGCCGTCTTTGATCGTGAGCTATGACAACCGCTAAGATGTATCTTCTAACGCGCGCGGCAACGCTCGTAGCTCACGATGATCCAATCGTAAAATCCGTACCGTTCCGTTCCTATCGTTCTTAATGCAACCCAGCTAATAGTCGCTGAGCCAATCAGAAGAGAGATTTCATAAACCTTATAAGATTGTGGGCCAATCAAAATGGAGTTTCAAAATGTTTAATACACTTATCCAAGCGCGCCATTACATCACTCAAACAACTACAATATTCATCCCAAGACATACAAGACATGACAAGTGATGTGTCCTCTACCAAACGAATTCGTCGAGCAAACTTTACACATGAGATGATGGCGTTAATACAGGGTTGGCTCGACAGACAGACAGTGCTGAAGAACAATCACATCACCTTGGGTATAACTATAGTATGGGGTGAAAGATCCACATCATATTAACAAAACATAGTGATAATTTTGAAAATATCGAGATCCAAACTGAGTCCCTTTTACCTGAATAAACTATACAGTATATCATTGGCTTCAGACTGTATCATTACAACTCCCACAGACTTAAACCATGTTTTAAGGAACAGTGCATCGGTCTGCCTTTTTACAGATGTAAGGGGGCACGATAGCTCAGTGGTAAAGCATCGAGCTCGTAATCGGGGGATTGCGAGTTTGAGCCTCGCCCGGGACTGCCGTGCCGGGAGTGGTAGGGCGCTCCTGTAACCTAGCGGGGCTACATGATCCAAAACAGGATCTAGCTCGGGAGAACGCCATTTCTCCATTTACAGATGTAAGCAGTAGAAACGAAAAATTCCCCCTCTTTGCTTACCTCTTGGCATCTTAACTTCCTTAAGAGATTTTCTGTACAACACGTGTGCCACTCTTAATTATTCTGCTTACACGTCCCTGTGTTAAGCCTAATGTGTCTGCCAACACATTCTGAAATGAGCCACTTGCATAAAATCTGAATGCCATTAACACTTGCAAATGACATGGCACAGCACGGGATCTTCTTGTCGCTGGTCCAACTAGTGGTTCAACTCTTGCACACCAGTGAAGGAGTTCTTGTCTGGGAAACCTATAATATCTCAACAAATGTTCGCCACTGTAAGCAAATGGATCCATTATGTCTCTGTAGTTCCTCTCAAATCTCATCGCTCTTCGTAATGCCAGTCCTACCTGTAAAACCACTTGTAACTCCATCTTCGTTCACAGAAATGGGTAAATAAACAAACTTAGCATCACATGATTCGGTTTGTTTATTAGAGAAACATCCACTATGTGACACTACGATCAGCTTAAGGGTGTTTGTCAGAAATCGTAGCGCTACGAGCAAATATGGCGGATGGAGGATCGTAAAATTTGTTTGAACATACACCTTAGCGGTTTACGAGTGCGCTATAATTATCGTACCCGCTACGATGATCTTAGCGGCCGTTACGGGCTTTCAAACATCCCACCCATGATCTCCCCGTTGTGTTGTGTTACCTATTGAGTACCACGGAATAATCGGCGCAACTCTGAACTCGTCACCTTCATAGTAGCTGCTGCCTCAATTACTTTTGCATGTTGGGGAGGTACCTTCATGTCCTCCTGCATTTGCTTGAGGAGATTAGTTAACCCTATAAGGGATGCGGAATTGGAATGTTGGCAACAATATTGAATAAGCCGTTGGCGAAACGCGTCAAACGTTTGGCAATCTTCGAAGTGCCCCGCACGAATAGCGGCTCCTATTAATGATCTGCCATGATGAGTCGACTGAGAAGATACGAAACTTTCAAGGGTTCAGTTACGATCTGGCGATTATGAATGTCGTTTTCGACCTCTCTGAGGAAATCGTAAATCGAAACAGTACTATCCTCTCCTGTAAATTTGGGTCTATTCACATCATCCAAATATATGGACTGGGGAGGTGGAGGGTTCTGAGTCGCCACCGTAGGAAGAGTGTGAGACTGCAAAGGTGAGAAAGTAGGCACAGTAGTGAACTAAGACGGTGTGTGGGAAGGAAGTGCCGTGGCTACTGGTGGTGTATGTGTAGTAGAAGGGAGGGATAATGACTGTGGAGAAGACTGAGTGGTTTCAGGAGAATCAGTTGTAGAAGATGATAGAGTATCTGTAGTTAATATATCTGGATTTAGGGTAGGAGTAACAGGAGTAGTAGAAACAGGTAGGAAACTTACTGTTGGTTTGGTATAAGATCTGCCACTACGAAGATTTACATTATCACTAAATACAGCGTTATCTGTGTTACCGTCAGAATCAATAGGGGAGAGATCTACCTTCTTAAAAAGGGACATTAACAGAATAGGAATTAAGCAAATCTAACTAAATGAATAAATGGATGAATAAATGAGAATAAATAAAGGGAAATATTTATAACCTGTGAAGAAATGATTTATATACAATGAATATGAGTGAAAATGAATGCGTTATTTACAGCTAAGTATGAGTATTATTAGGAAAAAAATGGGATGAAGTAGGAGTGAACGAAAAATTCTGACTGAATGGAAAATGAGGGACCAGAATGCAATGAATGGTTAAGAGTAAATGGTGAAAATATCACAATCTATAGAGACAGCTTGGCTTCTCTGTAGAAAGGGATTGATTAATGTGATGAAATGAGGAATTGCATGAAAATGCAGGTAGAAAATACTTGTAGTAAGATGTGATCCGTGCCAAGGTTGGAGAAAAAGTGAGGCTCTCGTCTCCTCGTGATTGGGTGGAAGTGTCCATGATGTCACTGGGTGGCGGCTCACCACTGGGCGGAACGAGAAGCTGATAGGAGCAGGAAACTGTGACGTAGCTCGGTGTGAGTGGTCACGCTCCCTGGGTGTCGTCAGTGTGTGTGGTGGGTGGGGAAAATGATGACGTAACGGCGTCGGGCGGCGGTTGGGGGCTGCTTCCTGGAGTGGGGTCTGGGGTGGAGTTTGTGGGGGCTGAAACTAACCCGTACAGCAGGCCGGACAGGAACATTGGCAGGCAAAGGCAGGTTGTAGGTTGATAGGAGCAGGAGCCTTACGTGGCTGTAGTGGCGTGGTGATAGGTGGGGTGTTAATGTGGAGGAAATTCCCAAAATTACATCAGGCTGCTAGAACGATTCCACACCAAGACTGCAAACAGGTCTGGAGACTAGGGCGGAGATAGACTGTGTGTCGTCGTGGGAAGAACAGCAGCAACAGCAGCGTGGGAAGACAGACACAGCTAAGCCAGCCCACAAAAGACGTGAATCACTATAATCCCACTCGCTTTCCACCAAATGTTAATTCTGTCAATGCCCCCCCTTTACGCCAATTGCAGGTGAAGACAAAGTCTTGTAGTTAGTTTTCTGACAATATATTAAACACCGTTTTGAATCAATATACAGCAATATCGGACAGCATCCGTGTCCATCCCCAGACCCTTACAGACAGCTACTGCTCGCCGGCTACCTCCGGCTAGCGTGGCGGTGCGACTACGGAAGTCGTGACTCATTCAGGCGTAGACATAAGTGTTCGTAGACATAACACTGGGCGATGACGACCTACTTGGATCCTACTTACAACTACTTACAACTATATTTACATACTATATAATATTTACAAAAGGTTACAAACAGGAAGAAAGAATGAAGGAAAGAAAGAAAAGGAAGGAAGGAGGAGAGGATATACAGTATATATATATATATATATATATATATATATATATATATATATATATATATATATATACAGTATATATATATATATATATATATATATATATATATATATATATATATATATATAGAAGAGAGAGAGAGAGAGAGAGAGAGTTAACCCTAGATATATAGAACTAATTGGCGGGAGGGGTGGTTCGCTATAGCAGAGGGTCGTCATTATACGAGGGATTAAACCTTAGTTGCCATATCCATGGAGTCTTTTGGTCCTACCTGCGCTGCCACAGTGTAAACTTACGGTATTAAGTTTTATATAGAGAATGCAATGGTTTATGTAGTTTTACATGTAAATACCATACTATACGAAGTTGTACTTACAAATACAGTACTTAAAATAAGAATATAATATAATGTAGTAGTGTTACAGTACACTTACCATGCCAGGAAGTGTCAGGAAGTGACAGGATATGATGCTGTAGCCATCTTAAGAAGAGGAGGGAGGCAAGGGGGGAATGCTGAAGAGGTTAGATGCTGGCACCACACAGTACACCTGTACACCAGAGCACACCGCAATGTACACACCAGACATTTTTGTACCGTATCACTAGGTCACTATACTAAATTCTATCTCTCTATCTATTGCCAGACGCCTCAATCCCGTTTGGGGTGGCCACAAACAAAACGCCTCCACGTCGCCCTGTCCCACGCCATTTCACAGACCTGCTCCCAACTCACACCCCCTTCTCTCATATACCTCTCCCCGCCATCCCTCCATCTCATCCTCGGCCTCCCCCTCCCTCTTCCACCCTCCACCTCACTCACATACACTCTCTTCGTCAGTCTTTCACCCTCCATCCTCTCCACATGGCCAAACCACATCAGTGTGTTCCTCATAACGCTCCCTATCACATCCACACCACAACGCTCCTTTATATCCTCATTCGTCAGCCTGTCTCTCCATGTGACTTCACAGGCTCCTCTTAAATAACTCTGCCTTTTATTGTGTACATATAAGTGTTGTGTCATCTGCATAGGAAGCTATGTGTATCTGTTGTGTGGGGAGTGTGGGTATGTCGTGCATGCATAAGTTAAAGAGTGTAGGGGACAAAACAGATCCTTGGGGGGCACCATTTGTGAAGCTTCTGATGTTTGAAGACTGACTGGCAAATGTTACATGTGCACATCTGCCTGCTAAATAGTTTGCCAGCCATCTTTTTGTGTTATCGTGCATGGTTGTGTTGAATATTTTGTTTGTGAGGTTGTGGTGGGGAATGGCATCAAAAGCTCTGCTGATATCTGGTGTGACTAGGAGTGTTTTGTGTGGTGGCCTAGCTGAGTTCATGCCATCAAAAACTCTCTGTGTAAAGTTTGTAAGAATTAACACATAATGATAGAAACTGAACATTACAGAACAATATTTACACTTAAGTACAGTACTGTATGCACCATATATACACTTTACATGACACTTTATTCACTAATTCATCATCTGATTCAGCGAATATTAATTCTAATGGCTCTGGTGTCACCTGCGTCAGTGAGGAACGTGTGCTGGTGCCAGAAGCCAAACTAGGGAGGCTCAAAGAGGACGTCGAAGCAACGGACACACTCGAGGTCTATCACATTGTACGTTTTTTTTTTTTTTTTTTCCAGGAGGCGAGGTGAAAGGCTTGAAGAAGTCCAAAATTTTCTGCTAGACTTGCCAGTCCTGGTTTCTCCTCATCAAGTCCAGTTTAATCCATCTGAGGAGTTCATAGTTTTCTCCCAGAAATCCACCAGTGTCGTCCGCGACGGCCAATATATATATATATATATATATATATATATATATAATGGTGATGTTTCACAATATCTCACTGCATCATCAGACCTAAAAATAATAATATATTTTAGCTATTGTAAAAGTAATTACGTCTTTGATCAAACTTTACGTTAAAAACATCAAAAAAATATTCTAAGACAAACTGATATCCTACATTAGTCATAAACAAGTGGAAAAAATAAAAAAACAATGAATAATACACGAAAATGCCCAATCCTGTTGAGTGCGAGCAAAAACATCCAGGTATATTTTCAAGGTAAGAATACATTCAGACCTTTAGATACACACCAGCTGAAGAGGAGAGCTGTTGTCACCGATAGTGGGTTTGTAGAGGTGTGTATAAATTGTCTCCATGATGGGGAAGTCAGAGGTGTACTGGCGTCTAGCAAGGACTGCGAAGTTTCGCTTGACACGGTGGTCGTGTGTGTGTATGTGACTGTTGTCTGATGGTACTAAAGGGTGGTTTAGTATCTGGTCTACCTGTTCGAGAGAATACCAGGTCAGTCCGCAAATGGGCGAGAACGGGTCTCTAGATGCACTTGACGTCACCAGACCTGCTGTCTCAGTTTGACCCAGGCCACCACACTTATTGGGTCGGGCTCAAGGTAAAAAAAAAAAAAAAATGCCAGATTATTGTGCAGCTTATGGTTGCAATTCTTCCTATTAGCACAAAAGAGATTATTCTCTACACAGATTTCCTGAAGATGAAAAACTTCGAAAGAACTTGATTAATCTGTGTTGGAGAAATGACAGTTTCAGTCCCGAAGACACTAGGGTATGTAGTTACATTTTGAAGCTGATTCTTTTAAAAGAAATCTAAAATATGAACTTCTGGGTATTCCAGCTCCAGAAAAGATAAAAAAAATTGCAGCGGATGCAGTTCCAACTTTGTGCCTTCCCACATCAAAAGTTAGATGTATTCATGTGTACAGTACAGCTTTAGGTGACATTTGTTTCAGTAATATTAAAAAGTAAGATTATTTTAAATATGATCTTAACAATAGCTTAAGAATGTTGATTAAAATAAATAGTATGCCTAAGCTATGGGGATAAATACAGGAAAGCATATATGGGGATAAATTCAGGAAAACATATTTATTAATAAATTAATTATATATTGTATATATATATATATATATATATATATATATATATATATATATATATATATACACGTCCATATGCAGATATACATGCATATATGTAATAAAGTACAATGCTGTGGTTTGCTTTTGAACACTGAGTGAGTGTGAGCTGATCCCGGTAAAGAGAGAGAAGGGGATCGGAGGGATTTAAGAACCGAGGTGAGGCAAACGCATTAATAAGAAAGGAAAAGAGTGCGGCGTTTGTAGAGGAATTACCACATGTGGGTGAAAAGTTAGATGGACTGGTGGTAAAAGGAAAGGAATGGGATGGAGGATAGAGGAAGAATGAGGGGAAAGGAAGAGGGGAAAGAAAAGGAGGAATGAAGAAGAGAAATGGACACACACACACACACACACACACACACACACACACACACACACACACACACACACACACACACACACACACACACCTTTCACAGTTATGTAAACCAAAAATAATAGAAAATAAGTACAGATATATGTAAATGTGCAGTACAGTATATTGTATGTATTGATGAGAATGAAACGAGAGTGAGAGGGGAAAGGAAAAGAAGGAAGGAAAGAACAGAGTAAGGGAAGGAAATACATAAAGGGAGGAATGAAGAGAATGAAAGAAGTGTTGATAAGGAAAAGGAGGGGGGAATTGTTGGGAAATGAGGAACAATGAGATGGGGAAAGAAAATGAGGAAGGTGGAAAGGATAGACTAAGAAAAAAAATAAAGAGAAAGCTTTGAGGAAAAAAAGGAGAGGGAAGGAGGAGGAACAGGCCAGTTGTCATCAAGCCTACTGACGTCATCACGGTCCCGCCCACATGTGCACGGACTGACCTGGTATCTCTGGATCTTGCGATATATGACGCCTGACAACCATCACACGTATATTTGTAAACAACAGAAGATCTAGGTGTATGGGTACCTTGTCTTTTTTTCTGAAAAGGGTGCCTATATTTTTTGTACCAAAAATGACTCTGAAATCTATTTGTGGAAATGTGTAGCTGAGTAGTTTGCGTAGCTTGTTTCTCAGGTGAAAACTATGTTTACCTCTGTGAACGAACTTAAAGTAAATACAGATAGTGTGTTTCGGGACAGTTTGAACTTTTTGAGCCACAGGGGTTAATAACTCGTAAATAGCTTTGCCAATGTAATGGTCAGTGAATAATTTAGGGAACCCATTCTTATAAAGCATATTTCTTATGTACTCTTATTCCTTATGAAGCTGAAAATAATCTGAACACATATGGTAGGCTCGGTTAGTCAGAGTTGTTACCAAATTACGTTCAGAATTTATTGGAATGAATGAGCTGAATTTCGTACAATAATCTCGTGAACGTTGGTTTCTGTTAGAGAATGGTAGTGAAAGTGGTGCCTGTTGTAGTGATATCTGTATCTAAAAATGGAAGCTTATTATGCTTTTCTGTCTCAGCTGTGATTTCTATGTTTGGATGTCTCAAATTAAGGTAGCTTAAGAATAGTGGTATGTGATCTGGAGATTTAAAAAGCAAAACTGTGTCATTTACATACCTGCGATAAAACAAAGACTTAAAATGCTCTGGGCAATCTTTAATCCAATTCTTCTCATGAAAGCTCAAGTAAATGATACTTAGTGTTGGGGCAAGGGTGTTTCCCATTGCTACTCCATTTACTTGTCTGTAGGCTTGCTCATTGAATAAAAATATGCAGTCTTTTACAACTAAATTTAGTAAGGTACACATTTGATCGCTAGTGAAGCCGGAAACTATGCCATACTCATTAAAAAGTTCTATTTATCTATCTATTATTGCCAGACGCCTCAATCCCGTTCGGAGTGGCCACAAACAAATCACCTCCACGTCGCCCTATCCCCCACCATTTCACTGCCCTGCTTCCAACTCACACACCCCTCTCTCATATACCTCTCCATCCCATCCCTCCATCTCATCCTCGGCCTCCCCCTCCCTCTTCCCCCCTCCACCTCACTCACATACACTCTCTTCGTCAGTCTTTCACCCTCCATCCTCTCCACATGGCCAAACCACCTCAGTGTATTCCTCCTAACGCTTCCTATCATATCCACGTCCACACCACAACGCTTCTTTACATCCTCATTTGTCAGCCTGTCTCTCCATGTGACTCCACAGGCTCCTCTTAAATAATTCATTTCCACTGCTCTTACTCTTGACGTGTGCCCTTCCAACAACGTCCAAGATTCACTTCCATACGTTAGAGTAGGTATCACAATACTGTTATGTAGTAACTTTTTCACTTCCATGCTCACTTCCCTGTTTCTTATCACTGCTTTCAAGGAACCAGCAACCATTCTTCCCTGCTGTACACTTTCAAGCACTTCACCCTCCAAACCTCAATCCTTACTCATCACACTACCCAAGTACTTAAACGTACTCACATTTTCCAATTCCTCACCATCCAACCTCGCTGTACATTCACTGACTTCACCTCTCTCAAAGACCATCACTTTACTCTTCATTACAATCACCTTTAGTTTCCGTTTCTTACACACTCTCCCAAACTCATCCACCAAGCCTTGCAGCTCCCGTTCGTCTTCACTCAACAACACAGTATCATCTGCAAACAACAGTACAGGGAGTTTCTAAACATTACCCTCTCTCACCAGGGCCACTCCAACATCCACTACCCTACCTTGTACCTCTTTTATTACCCCATCCATGTACAGATTGAACAACCATGGAGACATGACACATCCCTGTTTCAACCCAACCTTCAAAGAGAAAAATTCACTCAGTTCACCATTCGCACGCACTGCAGCCTTAGCACCATCATACATACTCTTCACAGCATTCAACAACTTCCCATCTACTTCATATATTCTTAACACTTTCCACAATCCTTGTCTATCCACCCTGTCATATGCTTTCTCCAGATACATGAAAGCTGCATACAGCTTCTTTCCCTTCTCTAGAAACTTTTCCACTAAGGATCTAAGAATGAATATCTGATCTACACAACCTCTTCCCTTCCTAAAGCCTCCCTGTTCTTCTCCAACTAATTCCTCTGTTATTACCCTAACTCTGTCAATAAGTATCCTACCATACACTTTTCCTATTATATTAAGACGACAAATGCCCCTATGATTACCACACACTTCTTTTTTCCCCTTTTCCTTTGTACAAGGGAATAATTATACTTGACTTCTAATCCTCCGGAACTCTACCTTCCTCCCAGGCCAATCTGCACATCTTCCACATACATTCTACTACTATCTCTCCCCCATGCTTCAACATTTCACCACACACTCCATCAATTCCTGGGGCTTTCCCCAATTTAACTTTCTTTATTGCTTTCACAACTTCTATCTTACTGATTTCTTCCTGTCTTCTCACCTCCCTCCTTCTCCTAGCCATTCTCCAGCCACTTAAACTCGCATCACTTCCATCCTCTATGTTCAACAATTCCTTAAAGTGTTCTCTCCATCTGCTCACTTTTTCTCCCTTCTCGACTAGTAATCTACCCTTTTTATCTTTCACTCCCCTGCTAACTTCACTTCCTCCCTGTCTTACTTTCTTCACCTCTTTCCAGAACATTAAAAAGTTCACTGATGCAAAAATCAGTAGTCTCATAAAACGGGATATTGGTAAATAGAGATTTAATATCAGAACTGGTCATAATACTATTGTCGATGTTTAAGTCTGTTATTTCCTTGATGAAAGAGAAGATGTCCCTGCAAGTGTACTGGTTAGTGGATATGGGGCTCAAAACTGGCACCAAATATTTTGCGATGTTATAATTATAGGTTCCTATGGCAGATAATACTGGTCTTACAGGACATCCTAGCTCGTGGACTTCGGGGAGCCAATACGTTATTCCGGGCTATGAAAAACTCGGTCGTAGGTGTGAGTGAACTTCGTTTCATAAAATCCCTTCCACTACCATCTTTGTGAGTAATCTGACAGCCTTGTCCTCTGACTTTGTATTAATGTAAATATGTCATCATTTACTCACGGTAAATTTACTTCCATCATGCAGAATATTTAGCATTTTGTGAACATCGTCATTCCTGTCCAAAATAACTGCACCATTCCCTTTATCCGGTTTAACATTACTAATGAAGAATCACGACTAAGATTTTTCAAGGCTAAGTATTCATCCTTACTGAGGCAATCAACTTTGTGATGTGAACATTGCGAACAAAATTTCTGAAATGCTAAGCGGCGGATGGAGTTTTTAAAACAGTCCGTCCCCCTTTTCTCCGGGTCGTAATATTCATGGAACGAATATTACTTAGGTAGGATATCCATTTGTCTCCGAATATACTTCGTTATTTTCGACGCAAAGTTTGATCAAAGACGTAAATATTTTTACCATAGGTAATATATACAGTATATAGATAGATAGATAGATAAATAAATAAATAAATAGATAGATAGATATAGATATATTTTATATATATAGATATTGATATATATATTGATAGACAGATAGGGAGATAGATATAGATATAGATATATTATATAGATAGATGGATAGATAGATAGGTAGATAGATAGATAGATAGATATAATTTGTGTCTGTGTATGTGTATATGTGTGTGTGCATTGGTTGATGGAGAGACAGATACATATATACTGTAGATAGATAGATAAACCCAGGTATACGCCTCTTTACTGTGGCTAGTGCTAGCGCCGTCATTTCCGTTCAAATAACAGACGAACCTGTCTATTTGTCGGCTTAGTCTGGTGCAGATAAACTAGGATGAATAGGACCAACGGCTATTTCCACAGAACCCGGACGCTTATAATTGAGCTCATCTGTCTAGTTTAGAATAATCTTGTTTCTGTGTAAGTGATACACAAGCACATTATATCTCGTATTTTTTTAATGGCAGACATCATTTTCATTGAAGCACTCATTAATGTTGGGTTAATCAAAATCACGTGGAATTTATTTGATGAGACTGTCATATGCATTTCTTCCACCTGTTCGTCTATTTCTCTGTTGTCAGATGTCCAGTCCTATAGTTTACCTATATCTATGATGGCTGCAGTAAACCCACAACAGCATCCTGTTACGACTTATCACCATTCTTTTTCCACCACTCCAAGTCATTCTTCCTCATATACTGTTCTCCTCAGCTCCATCCTTTTACCTCGTTTTAGTGAATCCTGTTCTCATGGCCGTTGCGACTGCATTTACATACCTGTTTTCACAATAATATTAGACAGGGATGTGAGAAGCAAAGACACTCTGAGGAGATTTGACAAAATGGAACATATGCAGAGAAGGAATAACAAAAAAGGAAATATGGCAATGCAGTAACAGAAAGAAGACATAAATGAGAGGATTTGAGGAATGACAGTGCTTCATATAAGAAAGGGTTGTTACTGAGGAATAAGTTGTTACTGTTACGGCCAGACTTCATTGAAAGCGGCGTCAGTCAGTTGATAACGGATTTATTGTTCATCTGGTGTACATGCTGTATTATAATTATCCTTAATATATTTTCAATACTACCAACACAACCACTGTATTAGTTAGTGGCTTATAACGCTAAAGTGTGATAGATCAAGCGTAAACGTTGATAATTTTGGCTTATTTCTACCACCGCCAAAGTAGCCATGCCTAGACATGCCCACTTCTGGCCAACCTTGCAGGAGGTGAGATGGAATGAAAAGTACCTCATCTGGGTGAACCTAACCCTGCCTAGCCTTTGGAGAGATGAAGTGAAATGAGGTGAACTGACGTCAAAAGAGACGGTGTGAAGATGAAAATTGCGCTGGGGTAACGTATGGAAATGTGAGGGAAGGTGATATAAATTGCAGTCAGATGAGGTGAGAACCGTGTGAGCTGGCCTACCTCGAGGACTGTGAACTGGCAGTGGTCCGCTTTTGTGTCCACCGTGTTGGTTGCCCAGCAGGCCAGACTGCCGTTGTCCCACGACGGCCTGCACTCACACACACACACACACACACACACACTAATGTGTTACTAATTTGTTGAGCTACTATGACAGAGTAACAGAAACATTACTGAACAGAGAAGAATGGGTGGAGAGTACCTCTTTAGATTTCAAGAAGGCATTTAACAGAGTACCGCACCAAAGACTTTTATGGAAACTGTACCATCAAGGACGAATCCGAGGCAAACTGTACTGATGGATGCAAGATTTTCTCAAAAAAAGAGAAATGAGAACAACACTAAGGGGAAATTACTCATCATGGAGGGAAGTGACTAGAAGAGTTCCACAGGGCACAGTGCTGGCACCAATTATGTTTTTAGTGTATATAAATGATATAGACAGTAACATAGGAAATGAAAGCTATCTAAATATGTTTGCTGATGATGCAAAAATACAAAGGAAAATTACTAACACAGTCACTTGTAAAGAGCTACAAGAAGAATTAAATAAACTTCATGAATGGAGCAATACATGGCAAATGGAATTCAGTGTGGACAATTGTCATGTAATCAAATTTGGTAAAAGTGGAAAACCTGATTGGGATTATAAGTTAAGAAGTAAAGCCCTACACACATCAGAAAAAGAGAAGGACTTAGGTGTGATCATCAACAACAGACTATCTTCGGATGACCACATCAGTGAGAAGGTACGGAACATGTATACACTGCTTGCATATTTGAAGATAGCATTCAGATACATAAATGAAGACATGCTAAGAAAGATAATAACATCATTCATCAGACCAACCGTGGAGTATGCGTCAGTAGTCTGAAGTCCTCATCTCAAAAAACACATAGACAAGATTGAAAAAGTTCAAAGTGCCGCTACAAGATGGGTACCAAGCTTAAGGGATCTAAGCTACGAGGAAAGACTAGAAAACCTGAATCTGCCTACACTACAGGAGAGAAGGAAAAGAGGAGACATGATTATGCTATATAAATGCATATCAGGGAAGGAGAAAATAGACATAAATGATTACATAACCTATGGGGATGCATCAGCAAGAGGACACTGCAAAAAACTGTATAAAAAGAGAGGCGATAAAGACGTAAGGAAATTTAGTCTCCCAAATAGGGCAGTTGATCAGTGGAATGCACCACCGAATGAAATAGTGTGTGCCAAAACATTTCATAAATTAAAGGATATGTACAATAAGAATGGTTTAAGACACGGGACAATACGAGCTTGACTCATTCCTGTAAAGATACAATTAGGTAAGAACAATTAGGTAAGAACACACACACACACACACACACACACACACACACACACATTAAGGTGACCTGCTGCTATTACTAATTTAGGTGTTTATATGTTTCTTATATACTGTAATAAGATTAAGGTTTCTTTTTCCTTTCCTCTTATCTGCTAATGTGTTCTGTGTGTATATAGTAAATGTGAAACACATAAACATCTAAGTTAATAATAGCAGCAGGTCACCTTCGTGTGTGTGTGTGTGTGTGTGTGTGTGTGTGTGTGTGTGTGTTTTAGCCATTAAGGTAGGTGTAAGGAACAGGCCTTTTTCAATTGTATATTCCTACTGATATTGGAGATCAGCTCTTTAAAGGAAGGTTTTAGTACATATCCCATTATATATCTCATTTTGTATGTCGATCTGCAGCAACATGTTTTGTATAATGAGGATATTAGTAAATAAGCATGGGCAAACGTGTGACAAAGCAAGGTCAGTGAGGGTACTCGTGGACATAATGGTAATCATATCACTAGTAATTGTCTCACTCAGCGCGATTATTTTTTCAACTTTAATCTTACCGTAAGTACTAAAGATTCATGTCACCGTCCGGATAACGCTCTTATTGTTTTCCTTCTAATGTCAGACGATATTATTCAACCGAGCTAAAACAGAATCCTTGGAATCTTGATACTGTTACCATAACCCTTTTATGGTCAGAACAGTTCTAGTATTCTATGGCTGCTAACTCATGATAATTTCATTCAAGTGGGAGTGAGATACAGAACGTTGTGTGTTAAAATATAATTCTTCCATTATCATGAACATTTTACTGCACAGTGAAAAGATTATCTAGTCATCAGTTTCATTTAAACAAAACTTCACTAACAAATGATTCAATTAATAATAAGGAAGGAAAGATGAATGGGAATAGAGAGAGCAGAGCGACTGTAAACAAGGCTGGTTTGAGGGGTGTGCAGAGAAGGAGTACAGTGCCAGGAGACGTGACACTAGCACAGGTGAAGAGTGCTGTGAAGCGGGAGAAAAATGAGAAAACAGCTAGGGTTGATGAGGTGTATGCAGAGATGATTAAGTGTAGTGGTGAGAGTAGAACGAAGGCTTTTCGTCTCGTTAACTCTCCTCCTCTTACTGACTCCCTTCAACCTCTGTCTCTTCGCCGCACTGTTGCATCTTTATCTCTTTTCTATCGCTACTTTAATGGTCACTGCTCCTCTGAACTGTCTGCTTGCATTCCTCCACCCCTACGATGGGCGCGTAGCACCCGTCTGGCAGCAAACTCTCATCCCTTTTCTGTCCAACTCTCTAATGCAAGAGTTAACCTTTACTCCCAGTCTTTCATTTATGCAACAGGTCAGCTCTGGAACTGTCTCCCTCTGTCTGTATTTCCTGCTGCCTATGATCTCCAGTCTTTCAAACGCAGTGTGTCCAGGCATCTCAAAATGATCGGATCTTGAATTTGGCTCTCTATTGTATTTTGTTTTTCTCTTGGAGGGAACTGTTACTGCGGGCTCATGGCCTTTGGTTCCTTCTTCCTGGCATAAAAAAAAAAATATGTAGGAAGGCATGGATAAGTAAACTGTGTCAGTAGAATGGAAAAAGACTGTGATTGTACCCCTGTACAAAAATAAAGGTGAGCGAAGTGAGAGCAAGAATTATCGTGCCATTAGTTTATTGAGTGTGGTAGGGAAGGTATTTGGAAGAATTATATAAAGTAAGAAAGATATTAGATGTCCTAGCGAGTGATGAACAGGGTGGCTTTAAGAGTGGCAGAGGATGTGTGGATCAAATACTTGCAGTGAGACAGAAGGCAGAGTAGGCTTGTGAGAAGGACCATAAGGGGTTTATGGCATTCATGGATCTGGAAAAAGCATACAACAAAGTGGACAGTGAAGGATTGTGGAAAGTTTTGCGCATGTACGGTGTAGATGGTAAGCTGATACGTGCAGTCAAGAGTTTTTATGATTTTAGTGAAGCATTTGTAAGGGTTAATGGGCATCAAAATAAATGCCTCACGATCGGTGTGGGCGTGCGACAAGGTTGTATGGTTGTTCTATATTATATAAATATATATATATATATATATATATATATATATATATATATATATATATATATATATATATATATATGAATATATATATATATATATATATATATATATATATATAGATAGATAGATAGATAGATATATGAGCCTCTGTGGTACAATGGAAAAGTGTGCTTTTTCGTACACAGAAGGACAAGGGTTCGCGCCCCGCCAGGGTAATAAACTTTGGGAGCGTTCTTCTGGCCACGTACAGCATTGGCGGACATCAGGGGGTGCTGTAGTTGAAAGTGTCGCATACTATAATGTATGCTTGCATCCAGTCGGCTTGCCGGGCCGATTACACTTGGTTCACAGACTACACACACACATCCAAAGCCACTCCAACACTACATTACACTTACAAGCTCTTCTCACCCTACATACAATCTCTAATAGACAGCCTAAGCCACTTGGTAGAGATACATTTGCTGTATCCTCCCCACTTCGGTTGGGATAGGCCGGTTCTGCAGTGGACACTCAAACGGCTGATAAGATATATATATATATATATATATATATAGATGGGCTGATTAGAGAAGTCAAAACACGAGTAATGGAGAGGGGGATGGCGCTGGTGATGAATGGTGATGGATGGAATATCTCAAATTTGTTGTATGCTGATGATACAGTACTGCTTGCAAATACCGGACAAGAACTTGGTAGGCTAGTGCAGAGTTTTGCTGATGTCTGTGAGCGTCATGCCTTGAGAGTAAAATAATGTAGAAAAGAGTAAAGTGATGATTATTGAGAGAGAAGGTGACTCCCAGTGCGATGTTACAGTGAATGGAGAGAGACTGGAATTGATGAGAGAGTTCAATTATCTAGGGTAAAGTGACAGAAAAGAGAGGAAAATGTGCAAAAGAAGTGGTAAAGTAGAGTGACACAAGGAAGAAAAGTAGCTGGTGCAATGAAGGCCTTGGTAAGAAACAGAGGCTTGAGTGTTGCAGCTGCACGAGACTTACATGAAGGAGTGTTAGCGCCAACTTTAACATATAGATGTGAGACTCTGGTGTGGCATGAAAATGAAAAGTCAAGAGTAAGAGCAGTGAAGATGTGACTGCTGAGGAATGCATGTGGAGTATAGAGGGTGGATAAGATACGAAATAATGTGATTCGTGAAGGATGTGGAGTGAGGAAGTCGGTGAGCACCAGAATCGAAGAAAGTGTGCTAAGATGGTATGGTCATGTGAAGAGAATGGATAAATATAGAATGGTGAAAAGGGTATATCTGAGCGAGAGACAAGCATATGATTTACCTCGATAATAAAAAAAACTTCAGGGATATGATTACTGTGGAGCAACAGTGATAATCATGTAAATGATTACAGAATTACAAAGACTGGTAATAGTAAAATATAAATAAATAACGCTAGCATCAAAGACCATTTCGTCCTACACTGCAACCATCATTTCATATCTTACCTCTTCATTCTTTCAACATTTCTCGTTGTTATTTCTCTTTCATTTCTCTCCTTCGGTTGTTTTAATAGTTGTATTTTCTCTGTTTCTTCAGGCCACTGCCACCATAAATGCAGACGCCATCACGTCTACAATCTTCCATTATCCAGTTTAACCAGATAACTTTATTTTTTCTTTTAAATTATTTCACTACCCGAACTTATTTGGCTTTGGAGAAATCCTTCGAAGTGGTGCTTGATATAGTTTTTATAAATGCTGTGTCTCCTAGAATTTTGTGTAAAATTAAATAAAATCGTGTGTGCATAGCATACGTCATCGTAATTAAGTGGTTAACAATGAATTGCAAGTCATCACTATGACAAACAAGGAAACAAAAGCATTCTGGGCTGAATGCTAATCGCCCGCCACAAATTATCTACAAACCAAATATGAAGGAAATATATGTATTCGTTGATGAGATATTGGCTAAAATGCAAAATAATTGTGGCAGCTGGCATTAGGTCATATTTGATCAAATCCTCTCCAAAACTTAATTACTCCTGTCCATCTACGTAGCTGTTATTTCCTTAAGGTTTAGTGAAAATTTGTCTGCAACTTTTCAAGATATTTTGAGAAAACACACACACACACACACACACACACACACACACACACACACACACACACACCGATAAAAACTATATCGCCACGCCTTGCTAAAGGCAAGTAATAACAAGGCACAAAAATCTTCATAAATTCTGCAGACTTTGCCACCCACGTTTCTATCCATTGCTGAGATAAAGACCAAAACGTAATTTGACAAATGGCGTCTGGCATTCGGTCGACTTTGATCAAATCCTCACCAAAAGTTACTTACTTCTGCCCATTCCCATTCTTGACATTAACTGAAGGTTTGGTGAAAATTCATGCAAAACTTTTAGAGAAATTTTGGGAACACACACACACACACACACACACACACACACACACACACACACACACACACACACACACACACACACACACACACACGCCTTGCTGAAAGTGGGCCCTAACAAACACAGACCCCTCAACACAACTGGCAAACATGCACAAACAGCACCATCTCTCCATTTCAGTCCATCAGGTCAAAGCCAATAACAAAGCACGGTATAATTGGTTGCTACAAAAATCAGCACGAACTTGTTCAGACGCTAAACACGAGACAGAGGTAGGAGGAGGGGGCGAGGACGTAGCGTAAACACTGTATTTTTGTACGATATTATTACATGGATGGTTGATGTTAGTGACTAGTGGGGGTAAAGAGGGGTGTGGTGTTGTTTGAGACGGGTGAACAGAGATGTGAAGATAATGTGAGAGGGTGAGGAGGGGTTTGGGACTATGTGAGAGGTGTGAGGAGGAGTGTGGGGTTATGTGAGAGGGGTTAGGAGAGGCTTAAAGATATCAGGGATTAAACTGTAGCACCAGTCGAACAAGGCAGTACTACCGAAATGAATGGGAAGCTGGTGTAATTGGGAGGGCTGGAGCTCCTGTTTCAACATCCCTCCTGACCACCTCCTTTGTTGAAAATTTTCAGTGTTTCGGTCACACGGGGAGTAGGTGGGCATATTCTACTATATGCCTGCCCCGATCTCTTTACACCAGATTGCATGTATCCTGATGGTGTCGCTTTAGACCATATTAGTAGTGTAAAAGTATTTTGATAATATCTGAAAAATGCTGGAAATAATAAAAAAAATGACCTGTCGACGAAACTTGTGGTACGTGCCTCTGTTTAGAACTGCCGGTGAGGTAGATACAATATTTGCAACACACTGAAAAAAAAAAAATGCATATTGTAGGAACATCATTCGGAGACAGTGGTACAAAGAAACCCAGAGGCACCACCAAAATAATAATAACAAGGACATAGACACATAAATTAATGAAAGTATTTCCTGCATTCATTATGCTAAATTCTTGGAAACAAGGGAAAAAACATTGGAATGAAAAATCATGTTCCTGAGTCATATTCCCTGGAATTAATGATTTCCGAATTGAGAGACAGAGAAGGGGAATTTTTTAATAATACATCATACATTGATTGTGTTGTGATATGTGTCATATTTTTTGTTCTAACCAAGATCAATGTACAGTATGAGAGAATCTAGGTCCAAAAATTTTCAAAAAGTGTCAAAAAATATTGATTTGTCATACTTGTTGTTATGACATCTTAAAGAGTAGACACTCCTAGGATTCTGAAAATACTTTTGTTATCACTGTAGATCTAATATTTAGGGACTTTTGATATGACTCAGTATTTTTACGGATTTTGACCTGTGACCTTGAGGCCAAGATGAAGGTCATTCATACGATGCAGATCATGATAACTCATGGCCGATTACATTTCCACCGAGTTTGGACAAAGTTGGGAAAATACTTTCCGATTTACGCTGTAGCACTTCCAGACATGAGGGGGTCATTTTGATTTTCCTCAATATCTCAGAAAGTTTGTGTTGGATCTCAGTATCATTACCCAGGTGCTCTAGTATGTGTTGATGACTACATATTGGAACATTTGCAAAGCAACCGATTTTTTGCTAAGGAGGAGAGCAACAATTTTTTAAATAACGTATACTGTAGGGCACTTCTGCTATGCAAAAAAAAAAAAAAGGTGCCAGAAGAAGCCTGCAAGCACAATACATAACTCCTGAAAATTTCAAGTCTTTGTCCCGAACGGTCTTGGAATGCCAGCCTTCTAGATCTCCTCCCTCCATCTCTCTCCCTCATAAAAAATAAAATCTACAATATAAATTAGAACTCTAAAGATGAGTTCTTAATAATAATAATAATATTAATAATAACAACAATAAAAGCTACTGCACAGCCAAGACTTGACTCAAACTGACCTGATGAAATCAAGGCCACATTAACCTCTTTGAGGGCCCTTGGCTAAACTAGATATGAGGGTTCCGTACCAAGGCAGGAAACCCTCAGACGATTTTCATGACCATCATTAGATCTCGTATGATCCCAGCTACTGTAATGTTTATCATTTACCCATCTATTTATAGAAGTGTTTTTCCTTTACATATGGCTATCAAATGCGGTCTCCTTCAAGATGCAGCCTTCTCAGCCTAGTGGTTAATCCACTCCTGGATGAACGTCATAGATCTCAGAGAATGTAATGTGACTGATAAAGTTCTGGATGGTCCTGCACAGGCCATAACTGACCTGACTTAGCATACTCGTAAATGGATGTGAAGGATTTGAATTAATCTGAATGGTCCAACTGGGCCTGACTAAACCTTGGTAAACCTAATTTGCGATTAATTGCCTAAGTCTGAGCGGAAGCGACCTAACTATGCGGAAAACGATGTGGCTGGTCTGACAGGGCCTGAAGTACCACTGGTGAATCTAATAAGCCTAACCAGTCCTGAATTGCAAGCAACAAATTAAAAAAAAGTACTACTGCACGAGAAGGAACAGATTTTTTTAATGGGTATACGCTGACCTGAATTAACACGACTGGATCTGAATTCATGTGACAGAACGCAGTTTGACTGGAACGGTGTGCATGGACCTGAACTGACCTATTGTTTTGAACTGATAAGGTTACTGAGAGTGGACATTAATTGTTTGGCTACAACCTGAATAGGGTGAAATAGATGCAGCTGATGTAATTGACCTAAGGTACATATGATAAATGTGAAGAAATGTAACTGGTCTTGCATCGTGCTGAATGAACCTAAACTCGTGTTACTTGACGTGATTAGAAGTGAATGATCTAATAGAGAATATAGAAGCTTGAATATACCTAACTGGGCTTAAGCTGTTCTGTAATGATCTTAATGGACGAAAACTTAAGGGAGTGGACCTAAGCATTACAATGGGTCTCTTATAATACAATATGACCTACCAGAATTTGTGTAACGGTCCTTCAAGCGGCATCAACTGGCTTCTCAGGAGAATCTCGGAACATTTTGGCAGATGTTCATCTGATGCTTAATCCAAATAATCACTGTTCTGGTAGAGACCTTTGTTCGATAACGGTTATGCCAACACAGCTCAGGAATACGATCAACGAGTGTGCTATCTTATAACTGCATTTTTGTGACAGCATTCATTTCAACATCAGCGTCAACTCGTACATACATAATCATCTGTTGCATAAATAACTGGGCTTCTAATGTTTATATACTGTACATGTTGTTTTTTTCTTTCTCTCTTCCTTAACACGTACAAAATTTAATATTATTAGCATAATTTTTTTTTCTATTTCTCAGTCAGATAATACGTGTGTGTTACACTAACTCAGGTATATTTCCCGATTGTTGATATACGTAGCCGAGGTGTTAATTAGACAGAGAGATGTTGTAGATGTATCGTAGATCAGTCGTCTGCCACTACTGTCGATAGTATAAAGTAGGGAGGTATTTAGGTAATCTGGTTGGTAGGTGAAAACCAGTGTTGATAAAGATAACGTGTCGATAAAGGTGATGGACAGCTCGATGCCACTAGTGTTCATAACATTACCGGCAACGATAGGGAGAGAGATCGTTAGGTGTATCGTAGTTTTACGGCTGCCCCTTTATCGCCAGCGAAGAATAACGTTGGCTGCTGCCAGTAAAATGGTGAGGAGTCGAGTAGATTTTATAGGCAGGTCTTTCTCTTACTTTCCCCCTGCCCTTCTTGTACCTCAAGTGTAGGCGAAGTAGAAATAAGCTAGGATTACAGAGTTTATTGTACACAGTTACAATACTTTTGATAAACAGTAACGTGTCCAATGATCGTGATAATGACAACTCTCCCCAAATCACCAATTGCTCTCCTGCATTCTCCGACTCTCCCAGCCTCCCTCACTCTCCTCTCTATTGCTCTTTCAGGATCTCTGCCTTGTCACATCTGATTTCTGGCTACAATATATATCCCTATCTGACTTCCGGCTTAGCGGACGTCTGTGGGTGTACGTGTGTGTGCATGCGTGTCTAAGTGTCTCTGGGGCTTCCGTCAAATGAATGAACTTTTCCATGACGTAGCTCGTGTGTTCATCCGGTGTCTGGCATATTTGGTAGTCTGGGTTTAAAGGGATGTTTACTCTTCCATTCGTCTACCGGACATCATGTACCTAAGGTTACATAGCTACATATTGTGCCTGTATCTGTTGCATATTGTACCTTGACATATTAATGCCTATGTATCATATAGACAGTCATATATTTGTACTCTTTCTCAGTCAAATGATGCGTGTGTTTTATATACGTAACTCGAGTATAATTCCCAGTCACACATTGGGTAAAGTTAAGCCCTCATCACTGGTAATGTATTTTGTATATTATTGTTTAGTTATGGTTGAAATTCACAGTGTTCCAACTGCAAGACAGCAACCAAAAAATTAGGAAAGATTTTGGCTGAGTTGTTATAAATTTCAAAACCATTCTTTACTCAGAACATGCTGAAAATATAAGGGAGAGTTTTACAGGTCAGACGTCAATCGCAATTCTCTTAACAAACTTCATTTACTAGAACAAAATAAATTTTTAACACCACCATAGGAGAGAGAGAGAGAGGAGAATGCATCACAGTCACCATTATTTATCTGGTGAATCGACTGTGCGCAGGATGAATAGTCTCTCTGTGTGTTTGCATAATTGAGATGATATTTCCTGGCTGCTAGTTTATTGAAAGCACTTAGTAACACTCCATGGTAATGTCGAGAGTGGAAGCACTGATGTCAGTGATGTATACTACTCCTTCATGAGGTTCAGTGGTCAATTCAGCCTTCCGAAGTATTTATGACAGTATTCGCATTGTTTGCCTGGTATTGTTGGCTCGTAATCACCATTATTCCGGTGATATAACATTATTTCTTTGTCCATCTCATATGCACACACACACACACACACACACATATATATATATATATATATATATATATATATATATATATATATATATATATATATATATATATATATATATATATATATAAAATATCCGTAATAGATCTTCCTCTTGGGAACCTTAGTCTTGTCAGGAAAAGTAGTACCAACGTTGTGATGTACAGCATCTTTATTATTAATCCAAACGTTTCGGAGACACAATCTCCATCATCAGTGGATCTAAAAGTTTAAAAGACAACAATCAGCGATCAATGTCAGGAGAAATAAAAACCTGTGTACAAAACATAGACTTGCATAAAAACCCTCTTGCATAAAAAACCTCTAAACCCTCTTATTCTTCTATCAGGGAGCACTCTCACCTTTCTGATCACCCTTTCTCTTCTGCAGATTTTCGGATACTAACTTCATGTCAGTCTTACTCTGACCTCATCACTGCCGAATCCATCCTGATTCACAGAACGCGACCCAGTCTCAATAACTCGACTAGCGCTACCCAACTATTCACGCAGTAACAACTTTTAACAGGTTAACTCCTACTTCTTTTATTTCATTTTTTTTATATGTTAGCCTTTGTCCTGATCTTCAGATTTTGCAAGGATTAAACATGGTACTTTTCTGCTTTACCCCATTTTTTATATTGCTTCCCTCTTTTTTCTTTTTTCTTTTTTATGCAAGTCTATGTTTTGTACACAGGTTTTTATTTCTCCTGACATTGATCGCTGATTGTTGTCTTTTAAACTTTTAGATCCACTGATGATGGAGATTGTGTCTCCGAAACGTTTGGATTAATAATAAAGATGCTGTACATCACAACGTTGGTACTACTTTTCCTGACAAGACTATATATATATATATATATATATATATATATATATGCATCTTCAGTGTTCCGTTTCCAGGTTGATCATTTCTTCCTTTTCAATCTCAGTATTCTTCATACATCCCTTGGACGTTTGCTAATAATGGTGGCCTATCACAAAAGTTTTCTGAATAGAATAACACTGGATGATTATGTATTCCATTACAGTTTTCATTAACATATTTTCTTTTAGCAGTTGAAATTTCTTATTTATTAGGTGTTCAAGGCCATTTCTCACTGGAACCCAACTGAATTTGCATATTCGTTTCTCTGTGACAGAATCCCGGATAGTGGGGACCATCACCACCACCATCCACTCTTCTCTCGTTTACGCTATTTTCTTGTTTCTTATTTTGTAATTTTATAAACTTTTGTTGATATTCTTCCTCCTCCTTCGGATTTTGTGATCCACCCTTTGGTTGGGTCAGGGCTACTCAGTTTTGAACCTATTACTATTTTCATCTCTTATATAACAAGATTATCCTTGATGGTCGAACCTAAGCTGCTGTTTATATACCAGATTTTTGGCAGCCTATATCTCTTCGGTTTATTTTCTGTTAATGTTTCCTTTATTTTCCTGTTAGCCTCTACTAGTCTATTTCATCTCAAGACATTTTTCAACTCGCACGCCCGACAGAAAGGCAGGTGTATTATTTACTTTGTGTGTGTGTGTGTGTGTGTGTGTGTGTGTGTGTGTGTGTGTGTGTGTGAACATCTTTTTTTTTTCTTATTTCATCTAAATATAATCAAAGAGTTAAAGGTCGGCTCCTATTATTTTTAAGAACAATAATTATTCAAAAAGAAAAGTTAAATATCAAAGTAAACTTAGTGGAACGGCTGACAGTAATTCATGGATGATGTTATTTATTTATTTATTTTTTTTTAAGGGCCATCGGTCAAAGTTAAAGGACATAGGTCTTGGACAAAGCTTCGACACTACACCTCAACCTATTTTTATTCGATATAATCCAAACCCATTAACAACACTGGGGGTCAAGCATGGATGAACAGACTTGGTTCCAAGCTATATTTAAAAAATAAAGTCATACATCGAGATCATCTTATAAATTTTGATTCGCATAGATTAACCGCAGTGGAGTGGCTGAACAGCAAGCAAGGATGAACTTAATAGACTCTGAGAACTATGGCTCGAAGGCAATTATTCCTTACACCATTGACTGTAGAGCACGACTCTTGTACTCTCTCAGTGCTCTGTCTTGTACCTCAATTATTACTTTTAATTTACTCCTCTCAATAATTGTTTTACTTTCTACTCATCCCCATATTATACCACGAACTGTCTTATTCCCATCATCGTGACATCACATACTGATCCTTGTGTCTCTTATATTCCTTCCCCCCGCACAAACACCCGGCAATGGCCTTAACGAACCACCACCTCATTCTTTTCCCTGCATCCTAACCAACGCCTCATCCCCCCCCTATCCCCTTCCTCTTTTCCCTCAAGATTTAACAATTTTGTATCGGAAAGAATGTGGGGAATGCTTCACAGTTTCCCACAGCCAGACAGTTTGCTGAGACGGACTGGAAAAGTGGTGAATACGACAGTCTGGTTTGTTGATAAAACGAAACATCGATGGAAGTAACAGAAAGAGAGAATGGACCTGAATTAATGAGTGTAGGAGGAGAAACTGCATGACTGAGGGAGAAAAGGTCCGAGTAAATGGAGAGAGAGAGAGAGAGAGAGAGAGAGAGAGAATGGAAGGTGAGGAATAGAGCGAAAGAAATGGACAGCCTGTGTGTGTGTGTGTGTGTGTGTGTGTGTGTGTGTGTGTGTGTGTGTGTGTGTGTGTGTGTGTGTGTGTGTGTGTGTGTGTGTGTGTGTGTGTGTGTGTGTGTGTGTGTGTGTGTGTGTGTGTGTGTGTGTGTGTGTGTGTGTGTGTGTGTGTGTGTGTGTGTGTGTGTGTGTGTGTGTGTGTGTGTGTGTGTGTTGCTCTAGTAGTTTTGTTTTTCTGGCATGTGTTTGTATTCAAATATTCGACTTTATTCCTTCTCTCTTTCTATTTGCTCCTGTGTGTCTATCAGTTGGTATCCATCCTTCTTTCGGTGTTTTTCTGTTTCGGTTTTTGTGTCTACATTTCATTTCATCACTGTCAGTCTTTGTATATAAATTTCAGTTTCCTTCTAGCGTAACTATGTACTGTACTGCAAGGAGTATAACTTTGTTTCTCTTCTATTAAAAGTCAATATCGTCTATCATATGTTTTCTAATATTTCTGGCTTTCACTATTTTCACTTGCACAGACTGTCTCTGTGTGTGTTCTATTCCTGACTTTGTTATTCTCACAAGTACTGTTTTCCTGTCTGTCTGCAGGCCTGTCAACCTCGGTCAACCGCCGGTCCAGTCTCTGGCCTGTTAATCTGTCGACCATGCAATCGTGTATTAAATTTATTTTCTTTCCCTTTCCCTGTATTTCTGTCACTCTATCTTCATCTTTTCCAATTTCTCTTCTTGTGTTTAACCTCCCTCTCTCTCTCTCTCTCTCTCTCTCTCTCTCTCTCTCTCCAATTAAATTATTAAATATAACCATAATCGATCGTTGTTGCACCATTGTAATCCTGAGCAAATAGATTAAATTAGCATCTCTCAGAAACAGATATATGACACAAGTGTCTTACTAAAGAATATGGCATCATGCGACTCAGAGTGCCTTTGGCGAAAAATACGGCTAAAGATAATGAATAACTCGTGTATGCATAAATAAACATGTCTAATTGCAAATAAGCAGCTCTTCATATGGAAGCATATTTATATGTAAACTCCTGCACATGCATATAAATGATCTGAAATATAATGCATACACATGTTTATTAAACAGGATGCGTGCATTGACATTCATATTGTACTTCCAAACATTTACTTACATTCTGATGCATATGTACGCTTTTCAGACATGCATACAACTGGCATACACTGAAGCATGCATTCACATAATTAACTACATATATGTATATGAGCTTGTATACTCACAGATAGCCATTCGAAAAATAGGCACATAATTAAAACTACAAGCATTCACATGCACATGAATAATGTACAGTATGAATACAAACTTGGAAATTCATGTGTGCATAAAAACAGGTATGTTTACAAAACATAAACATGTTTGCATTGTGGTAGTAACTTAATGCTGAGTATGAAAGAGTGAGTGAAGGAATGCAACGTACTGATAGAATGAGGAAGAATCTATTAGAACGTATGATAGAGAGTGAGTATAATTGTTAGAAAGTGAGTGAGAGGGTGTGTGAGAATGTGAGTAAATTCCTGAAATTGTAAAAGTAATGTTTTTGAGACAGAGTAAGTGGTAGAGTTTGAGGTAAAATTAAGGTGACTAGAGTGAACGAGCTGGTGATAAAGACATCGGAAATGTGACTGGTAGAGTGTGAGAGTGTGCGTTTGAGAAAGTGAGGTAGCATAAGTCAAATGGCAGTGAAATTCGGAGCAAAGACGAAAGAGAGTGAAGAAGTACAGTATAATACTGCAGTGAAAGAATGGATGAACATCAGTAGGTAAATGATTGAACGAGTGCTCGAGCGACAATGTTTGCATTTATGTGAGAAAGGAAGCGTGAGAAACTATGTTAGTGAGAGTATGAATGGGTGTTACAGTGATATTGAGAGATTGTGAGTGGGTGAAAGTGGAGCAAGTGGAAAAAAAATATTGTGAAAGAGTTAGTGGACGAGTATATGAGAGAGTGACAGCACATATAAGTAACCGAATAAGAAAGAAAGCGTTTTAGAATGTGTGAGAGGGTGTAAATATAGATAAAGTAGAAGTAACTGGAGTGTGAAAAAGAGTGAAAGTATTAGGATGACTGAATGTGTGAGCGTGGCATGTGATTGAGTGAGGCTGTCAGAGTGAATGAAAGTGCAGGCGCGGAGGTATTAAGTGTAGGTAAAACAGGAAGGAGAAGAAAAAGAAGAGAAAGTACAGCAGAGAGAAAGAGAGAGAGAGAGAGAGAGAGAGAGAGAGAGAGAGAGAGAGAGAGAGATGAGTTGAGAAAAGGAATGGTATGGAAAAAAAAATATCGGGTAAAAGCTCTGAAGTAAAGGGGAGTAGAATAAAAAATGTAAATCGCGTAGATGAGGACTGGATATAGACGAGGGGAAGAAGAGGGAAGAAAACAGAGAGAGAGAGAGAGAGAGAGAGAGAGTGGGGGGGGGGGAAGGGAAGGAGGATGTTGGTTGAGACGTCTACTTTGGCTTTCGGCCTAATTTCCACATATATAGTGTGATTATATTGACTGACCCCAAGGTCCATCCCGAAAAATATCTCTGTGTTGTGTAATGGAAAGAGTACAGTTATTTTGCAGATCAGTTGCATATGTTTGGCGTGAGGATAGCCCCTTGCGTGGATGACCGTTCTTCATGGGATGGAGGCGGATATTTACATGCACTGACACACATTATCAGTCGATAACACATCCTTGCAAGCAACATTTGGTTCATACTGCTGTATATCCTGGCCAATCAGTACCCAACGAAAGCAGTAAACAACGGAAGAAATTCCCTTCACTATCAATACTCTACAATACCTCAAACTATCAGCACCTGACTGAAGCAATACCTCACGCTGATAATAACCAACTAAGTCAGTACCCAGTACAAACAATATCAACACTATTAGTACGTGATACAGGCCGTACTGCACTTACAAATACTCGACGCAAGCAATACCCCACGGAATGGTACCTAGTGCGAACAGTACTGTCGCTATTTATTCACGCAGAAACAATACCGGTTGAAAGTTATTTTTCAAGCAAGCAATACCCGATGCGAGGAATAATGGAATGCTTGACCCAAGCAATATATGACACAAGGAATATCCGAGGCTAATACGATTCCTACAAACAAAGCCAAACACAAGCAGCACCTAACGCATCCAAATAATGCCACACCCTCACAAAGAGTACTGTATCAAGACAAGCGATGCACCCACCCTAATTATCAATAATCCATACAAGTAATATGCCACCCTCGCCAGCCCTCCTCCACCCACAGCAGCAATACCCTTCCCACACCAGCAATATCCCACCCACACAAGTGATAACCCAACAAGGAATGCAATGCCCATCTCATTTAAGCAATACCCCTCCTATTTATGTAGCACTCACAAGAATTAGCAAATATCCACACACAAACAATGTCTTTGCGATCTTACTGTAGAAGATATCTCCACATATTAGCAATACTACTATCACAGGCAATAACATACACACAAAAAATACTTCGAATACAAGAAATATCTCATTCTCACAAACAATACTCCTCCCACATAAGGAACAGGACCATTGATAAACAATACCCCTCCCAGGTAGGCGGTACTCCCACAGACAACCAATATGGCCACCGGCGCACGCAACAACATATCCATACAAGAACTTAAGTTATTTTTCCCTGCCATCCGATACTTGCAAACTCCCTCGTACGACCGAGGGTCCGAAATTACCGTTCAACAGCAGCACTTTAGTATCCACACTCACACCTTTTCACCAAACTTGTACTCATATAAACACTCACGTATCTCCAACATACATGGACTCAGAGACCTCTTCATATCTGCATTCTTACACTATCAAGCCTCCACTCCACTCTCACACCTACCCACATATGGCTGTCACTTTAATTATTTCACGCTCACATTCATGCTACCGTCAAACCTCACACAATGGCACTCTCTTACCCGCTCTTTTAGCAACACTCACCTGAGCGCTCGCGCGCTCACACACACACACACACACACACACACACACACACACACACACACACACACACACACACACACACACACACACACACACACACACACACACACACACACACACACTAGGATGTTGTGTCGTGACCAGTCACGAGGCACATTTCAGGTTTTGTGCAAATGACAGACTTAAATTCGAAAATGAACTCCAAATTTATCTGGCACTCGCGGAACACCTCCTTTTCTGCATGTAAATACAGTATGTACAAAAGTCACACTGCGGCCGTTACTTCGGAGTGCTTTACACACCAAGATTTGAGATGACAGTTGACCCACATGTTATCCATCTGACCAGAGCTTAATGAAACAAAGAATGAAATGAACTTTGGAAGTGTCTAGAACCATATTTGATGTCCAGAAAAAAAAAAAAAACTGTGAGAATGAAGGGTATATATATTTTATTTCAGGCTTTTGCTTAGGCATATAGAAGTAAGTGAAATTCAATTTCTTTTGACACTCTCATGTCTGTTCTCATGCTTTTTTGTTACCTTTCATGCTGATGATTTATTAATTTTTCCTGTTTGAGTTGTGATACTAAATTTAACTGTTAAGATGAGCAAGAAAAGAACACGAGCAACTGCCAAACACAGTCTTTGGTTCATCACTATCAGATCTTCTTCTCTATGAACTTCCAACCAGTCTACAAGTTGCAAGACATTTCCTATTCTTGAAGAACAAATATACCAACAACAGGAGTGTTATTCCAGACTTAGCCCAAACACTTACTGGCCTTTGGAGATGTGCAAACATTCCAACACAGTCAGTCAAAAATGTGAAAACAAAGTTCCTTCGTTTGTTGGAAGAAAGCTCACATGCATCAAAACAAGGCAAGCAGGCCGCAAAAACCACGCATTTTTTGAAAAATTAATCATTTGTTTGGTATAGCTGCGTGCCAGTGTGATAATCTGTCTGAATGTCGCTGTGCAAAGGAAACGAAAGTTCCACGACGAGAGCATGTCTTGCTAATCGACCAGAGAACCACACGAATTATGCAAATCGATGAAGTAGATTGGAAGTGACCAACATCATGAAGAGAAGGAAGGCAGAGAGGATCGGATGCAAAAAAGACAAGAAGAGCAGAGAGAAAAGGGGAAATGGAGAGAGGTAGCATCCTCTGAAGACGTGGTTAAATTTACTCCAGCATAATCAGTCTCAATTGAAGAAGTTTTGAAGATGAGTTGATGGGTGATATTGCCATGCAGATAGACAGGAACGTCGCACGAATTCTCACTTTAGCTTTAGAAGCAGATCGGTATTGTGTGTCGAACAGGGCTGCTGCAGCTATCGGTATCGCTACATTAGTTGACTGTGGCATCATTAGTTCTGGAGATCACAGAAATGTAACTGACCATCATAAAGTATGGAGGGCACAACAGAAGGTAAGAAGGAATCTAAGGGAAGCATCAACCTGCCAGGATGCGGAAGTCACTGCTCTCATTTTTTGATGGACAGAGAGATATGTCATTAATTACGAAAAAAAAAAAAGGGGGAACAAGTTGAATGAGAAAAAGAAAATTGAAGACCACTATGTGCTAGTCGGAGAAGCTGGAACCTTCTATCTAGACCATCTAACACTGAAACGAGAACCTGGCACTGCCATTGCGGAAGAACTTCAGAATTCGATTGTAGAAATGGATAATGCAGATAAGATAAATGCAGTGGGAGCCGATAGCACAGCAACAAACACAGGACGGAAAATAGAGCCATTCACCAGTTATAGTGCCGCCTGGGTCGTCCTTTGCAATG
This sequence comes from Coenobita brevimanus, assembly GCF_032717465.1. Taxonomy (NCBI): domain Eukaryota; kingdom Metazoa; phylum Arthropoda; class Malacostraca; order Decapoda; family Coenobitidae; genus Coenobita; species Coenobita brevimanus. The sequence goes on along the minus strand of NC_137053.1, from coordinate 18,202,558 downwards.
GTTCATCTGCAGTCTGCATTTAAATAAACTTCCACTTCGCCACTTATGCGAGAAACTCATTGGTCCAGCCGCAAGTGCAACACAATGGAAAAAGTCCAACTGGCAAAGCTTTGGCTAAAGGTGAAAGTTTGACACTTTCCTCTACAGGTAATAGGATGTTGACCTTAATGAACTGAGTCGTGATCAAGCCTAACTCTTTTTTTTTTTTTTTATAAATAACAGAACGGAGGAAGGAAAAACAAATGAGTAAAAAAAAAAAAAAAATCCATACACCAGATTACTGGTGTCCTCTGTTCATAAAATATCTGTAACAGTTAGACTTGAACAGTTGTGGGTTGAAATTTGGAGGGAAACAACTCTGGGGAAGCGAGTTCCAGAGAGATGCAGTTCGGGGAATGAAAGAATTCTGATAGGCAGAAGTTCTGCAATATGGCTGATTGACATTCCAGTCATGAGCGCTACCAATGCCCGTGTAGCACGAGGGAAGGCATGGAGAGGTGGCACCATGGACGCAACTTCGTCTGAGCATTTGCCAAAAAAATATCTGTAAAATAATGCAAGGGAGGCAACATTCCTTCTTACTTGCAGGGGAGGTAGTTTATATGTAATGGCAGGGTTGTTAATGATTCTAACAGCTTTGTTCTGAATTTTGTCTAGTTGTCTTAATGCAACTCAAGTAACTAAGTAACATTATAAAAGTTGTAAGGATTGGTGTTATGGATGCAGTTATCCTACGGAAGAAGCCTGGGCCAACGTCACATGCAAAATGGTTTACGACTGCCAGCAGAATTTCTCAGCTATATATAGCAATGGAACAGAGTAGTGATGAACTATACCCACTTACATTTTGTCGTGTGCCACTATGGACCCATTTGGTTCAGCATCAGTGACATCCAAGGTGCACGATGACCTAAAACATCTACTGGAGCAAATCAAGACTTAGCTAAGATCAGTGAATGGGGACAAAATAACCTTGTCTCATTTTATGCTAGTAAAACTAAATATATACAAACTACTAATAAACAGATATTGCTAGATTCATATATTACCTTCAGTGCTACTAATATTCCCATCTCCAAAAGTATTGAAATTCTCGGTGTTTCACTTAACAATGCCCTCATCTGAACCTTTCATGTCAGATCACTTAATAAAATCGCCTCAAAGATACTTGGATTAATGTACAGAGTCCATAACTTCTTCACTGACGAGCAGTTAACTATAAGTTATAAATGTCATGTGCGCTCTGAACTAGAATATTACTCACCTATGTGGAATGGATGCAGAGAGGTTGCACTAAAACAACGAGACAAAATTCAGAACAAAGCTGCTGGAATTACCAATAACCCTGCTGTTATAAATAACCTACCTCCCCTACAAGTAAGAAGGAATGTTGCCACCCTTGCGTTGTTTTACAGTTACTTTTATGGCAAATGCTCAGACGAAGTTGCGTCCATTGTGGCGCCTCTCCATGCCTTCCCTCGTGCTACACGGGCATCTGGTGGCGCACATGACTGGAATGTCACACAGCCAAATTTCAGAACTGCTCATCAGAATTCTTTCTTTCCTCGAACAACCTCGCTCTGGAACTCGCTTCCCCGGAGTTGTTTCTCCCCAAACTTCAATCTACATCTGTTCAAGTCCAACTGTTACAGATTTTTTATGAATAGAGGACGCCAGTAATCTGGTGTATCGATTATTTGTTTTTATTAACTTGTTTTTCCTTCCTCTGTTCTGTTACTTTAAAACAATCAAGCTACTGCAATTACTTCTGTTGGATCTGGAGAAGTGTGTTCTTGTTTAGTTATTAAAGTCTAGTTTTCTTTATGAGTTACCCTGGAAACACCACGGTTTTCTTTCATGCTCCTCATGCTCAAATAATGTTCCAGTAAATTGTATATCTTTTTCTGTCATTTATATTTAGAGAAAGCTAAGATTAAAGTGCACTGTAATAACTTGTGTAGCTAATTATGTTTATTATTTCTATTTAGTTGGTATTTCAAGTGATATTAGGATTTGTTGTTTACGTTTCTTGAGACTGAAACTTTAACAATAAAACAAGAAAGTTGTACCTATCATTGCTGCTGAGTGCTGAGGTGCCCAGAATATGGCAGCCATTGGTGAGACCTGTTGTGCAAAATTCAGTACTTAATTCATTTTCTCATGTTGAGTTAACAGATGATTATCATCATGATTCTCCCATTGAGATTGACATATTGATTGGTCTAGATTTCTACTGGACATTGATTTCACCTGTAGATACCTTCCAAAGGAACAATGTTGTAGCCATGAAGTCTGTGTTCGGTTATGTCTAAGTGGCAAACTATATGAGTCTACTCTTACTCCATCTATGTACTCTGCACCACAGTTGTTGTGTATCTCTACTGTTTCAGATGCTGATTTAGGTAAGTTTTGGGATCTGGAAACAGTGCGGATTAAGTCTAAGGAACTTGTAGAAAGTTACAGTGATACCAGAGTCATGAGAGAGTTTGAGAGTACAGTACAGTTTGTGAATGGCCAGTATGAGATTGCACTACCGTGGAAGGATGATTTTGCCAAAGAAAGGCTTATGAATAATGAAGGTATTGTCAATAAAAGGTTAAATAAGTTAATGGTTAAACTGTATAAAGATAAAGAGCTAAAGGAGGAGTATCAAAAGGCGTTTGATAATTACGAGGCTGATCACATAATAGAAGAAGTGCCAAGTGAGGAAATTTCAAGTGTGAATCCGGCGTACTACATGCCACACCTCCTGTAGTAAAGTTGAGTAGTACAAGTATTAAGATAAGGCCTGTGTTTGATGCCTCTGCCTCCTTTTACAATGGTGTTTCGTTGAACGACTGTCTCTCATCAGGCCCGTCGCTCAACCCTGATTTGGTCGAAGTGCTCATACGCTTTCGTCGTTGGCCCATTGCTATAACAGCGGACATAACAAAGGCATTTTTTCAAATTGGTGTTCAAAGGAAGGATAGAGACGTTCATAGATTTTTGTTGCCAAGAGATGACGGTACGGTACGGTATATGAGGTTCACACGTGTACCCTTTGGTAATACAGGTAGTCCATTTCTGTTAAATGCCACTATCAAGCATTTTTTGAATAAATATCCCCAGACTAGTGTAGTGCAAGAGTTGAAGGCTGATATGTAGACAGACAATTGGCTTAGTGGTGCGGACTCTGCCGTAGACGCATCCGGGAAATTCTGTCGAGCATGTAGCATTTTGGCTGATGTTAGTATGGACCTTACAAAACTTATGTCAAATAGTTTGTTGATTACTTCTAAGTCCCATGACAAGGTATCCTTTATAAGTGGTGATGAACCTAACACTGTATTAGGACGGAAGTGGTATAATTCACAAGACACTTTCTCCTTTGATGGCATAAACCCAGACACCAGTATAGAAGTAGTTTCTACTAAACGAAGCATCCTTAGTGTGATAGCCAAGATTTTTTACCCTTTAGGACTAATTAGCCCATTTGGCATGTATGGTAAAATTCTTTTGCAAGAACTCTGGAAATTAAGGGTAAGTTGGGATGAAGAACTGCCTTCAGAATTGAAGTTAAAGTTTCAGAAATAGCTGCTAAGTAGTCAAAGTCTCAAGTCATTTCACATAAATAGATGTTATTTTCCACAAATGGCGTGGGAGGAGCTTCGTCATGTGAAGCTACATGGGTTTGGTGATGCCTCAGAGAAGGGTTATGGGGCATGTGTATACCTACGAGTACCCTTGGAGAACGGCTCATATAAGGTGTCATTAGTAGCCTCCAAGTCAAGAGTTGCACCTATAAGGACAGTTACCTTGCCTAGATTAGAACTTATGGAAGCTGTTTTATGTTCAAGATTAGTGAACTTTGCCAGGAATGCCCTCAGCTTTGATAGTAATACTAGAGTTGTGTGTTGGACAGATTCCACTATTGCCCTGTCATGGATACAAGGAGTTGCTAGTAAGGGAGAAGTGTTCTTGGCCAATCGGGTAAGAGAACCGAGAGTTAACACCTCCAAATTGTTGGCAGCATTGTGGAAGTAAGGACAATCCGGCTGACTTGATAGCACGAGGTCTGTTAGCGGACAAACTTGTGGATAATACTCTTTGGTTGTATGGGCCTAGTATATTAACAGAATCCACATGCCAGAATAAGGAAAGTAGCATACTTGCCACTGATGTAGAAGAAATAAGCACAGAAAGTACAGTATGTTTTAATGTTCAAGAGGTACCAGTAGCCCCTTTCTTGGATTTGGACAAGTACAACGACTTGAGTAAGGCATTAAGGGTTACAGCTTATGTCCTAAGATTTATTAAGAATTGTAGAAATAGTAAGAACAGAATGGAGGGCCCCCTCATTATTGAAGAGATTGATTTGGCTAAATTTAAGTTGATTTATTTCCTCCAACTAGAAGTGTTTTCTAGTGAAATTAAGGCTCTGTTGAGTAACAAGGCTATTCCTTAGTGGTCTAAATTAGGCAAACGACCCATTCATAGATGATAAGGGATTATTGAGGATCAAAGGCCGTCTTGAGTTTTCAAGCTTGGACTATGACACTAAACATACTGTCATAATTCCCAGGGGTCAATTTGCCAAGATGTTGATCAGATTTCAACATAAGTTTTTGAAGCATGCGGGTGTTGATACTGTAATTTCTTCTTTACGGACCAATTTTTGGATTATAGGAATGAGGAGATTAGCTAAGACAGTAGTAAAGGAATGTTTAAGCTGCCGTTGGCTTGATTCTAGACCTTGGAGTCAACCCTTAGCTCCATTACCCAAGGAAAGAGTAAGGTCTGCTCCACCTTTCAGTGTTACAGGCCTTGATTATGCTGGCCCTCTATTCTGTGCTGATCATCCTAGTAAGAAATTCTATGTGTTGTTGTTCACATGTGGTGTTGTAAGAGCCATTCACTTAGAGCTTACAGAGTCTCTCTCCTTGTCTGACTGTATGTTGGCCAAAAGAAGATTTGTGGCTAGGAAAGGTTTACCTAGTGTCGTATTCAGATAATGCAAAGACTTTTGTAGCTGCCAGTTTTGAAGTACAAAACGTGTATGGCCATCTGGCCCCCAAGTGGAACTTTATAGTCCCTCGTTCTCCTTGGTGGGGTGGCTGGTGGGAACGACTCATTAGATCAGTTAAACTTGCTTTGGGAAAGACACTAAATCTGAACTATGTAAGTAAGGGTGAATTAGAAACGATATTAGTAGAAATAGAGCAATGTATTAATTCTAGACCCTTGACCTATGTAAGTGAAGACCCTGATTCCATTCATTATCTCACTCCCTCACATTTTATACTAGGAGGAAACCCACACAGCAAACCATCAGTAAATCTGGAGTCATGTACAGTAACAGCCAGGGATTTGAGTGAGAGGGATTTAGTGAAAGACCAGAAGCTGGAGCATTTTTGGAAGGTCTGGAGTAATAACTATATAACTAATTTGCCTCACGTTGTAAAGGGATTTACTAAAAAATGGCATTTGTCCAAGGGTGATCTTGTGTTAATTAAAGAGGACAATTCTCCTAGACTAAAGTGGCCCTTTGGAGTTGTTATGGATGTTTTTCCTGGGAAAGATGGAATTGTAAGAAGTGTCAAGGTCAAAACCAAGAAAGGAGTGATGCCTAGACCTATTCAGAGGTTGTATGATTGAGAAGTAAGTAGATCTGAGGATATGATTGCTTATGGTGGATCCTGTGATATCTTTAATAATGATGAAGATGTAGGTGATATAAATACTAATGTACCTTTGAATACTGTAAGTGATGATACTGTGCTTCCTAAGTCTAGGTCTGGTAGAGTTATTAAGGCCTCTACTAAGTTAGATTTATAGACCACTAAAGGATTGATCACTGTATACTTTACTGTATAGTTATAATGATTTGTTCCCTACTATTTAAGTATGAATTTTTTGTAAGAAAATCTGAACTTGTATTTAAATAGGTGGCTTCATCTCCTCCTATGGCCGGGAGGATGTTGGATCTGGAGAAGTGTGTTCTTGTTTAGTTATTAAAGTCTTGTTTTCTTTATGAGTTACCCCGAAATCACCACGGTTTTCTTTCATGCTCATCATGTTCCAATAATGTTCCAGTAAATTGTATATCCTTTTCTGTCATTTATATTTAGAGAAAGCTAAGATTAAAGTGCACTGTAATAACTTGTGTAGCTAATTATGTTTATTATTTCTATTTAATAGATATTTCAAGTGATATTAGTATTTGCTGTTCACGTTTCTTGAGACTGTAACTTTAACAATAAATCAGAGGCATTGCATCATCCATGGGGTATCTGTTTCCTCAAAATGTCTTCTCCACAATATTTTACTTCTCTGCGCGATGTGGGGTAAATTCCCCACAACTTCCATATGCCAGTGAGACTGTTGCTTGCTAGGTAATTCAGAGAAATGCTTTCTGGGCTCACCCTGAAAATGCTTTATTGGCAATGTGGGCAGATACACAGTAGATCGAGCAAATCGGAAATCGGCAATAGACAGAATCAAAATCATTCGAAAAGTCCATAAACATACACAGCAACGTATCAGCGAATTTAGGCCACCAATCGAGGAGTGCTTAACGGAACCACCAATAACGATGCACTTGTCTGATTATGAGCTCAATATGACTACTGAAGACCCTTTTATTATCTAGATACCATATCACCCACAAGGTGTGGGGCACTGAGTCATGATGGTAACATAAGTATCTGGAGCAGTTTATGGAAAGGCTGCAAGAGATGACTACATTAGAGAGGTACTCATGTTAAGTGATTTTACGCCGTCCTTCAAAACTAAACAAGACTTTAATGCGTCATTTACTCAATAAAAGTCATCACCTACATTTTATTTTTTTATCCTACGAATAAAATTTTATATGAAAGGACAATATAAAGGAGAAATTTTGTCTCAACACCTTGGGAAATTGGTGTCCAAAAGTTACGGCTAAATTGCAAATTTCACAACATTCACATGCTAAAGAGGAGGTATTGCACTTGTTACAGAGAATTTTTGTTTTATTTTTATTTTCATAATTTAGGGAGGTCCATTGTACTAAATTCGGAATCTGCCTGTTGATATGTTACAATTCACCCAACAAGACTACATCCTAATGCACACACCCACGTTCACATCACAACACACACACACAACCACATGCACATGACTCCACACTTAGTGCAACACACACACACACACACACACACACACACACACACACACACACACACACACACACACACACTTCCATAATACTACCTTACACACCAGTATTTCCATATGCTCTCACTGACTCACACACACAAGTTGACAATATCCATTATCACACTATGCAATATTCGAGTATTCAATTACACACTGTGCTAGTAAAGAACAAGCTAATTCAGCTCAACACGGGATTCCTCAGCGCTGCACGTACAACGCCGGATGAACAAGGAAACAGTCGCGAGTGGAGGTCAGAGTTCTCGCCATCGGAAATGGACAAGAAGCTTGCATAAAATGCATCCTGTGAAACACGCTTGCTGTTCTGTCGTTAACGTCAGGCTCTGTTACCGCACTGGCTGTGAGGGAAGGGGAGCTTTAGTGATCTGCACTGTTAGTCATCACCACCATCCTCACCCTGACACTCCTACCTCTGCCTCACTCTCTCATCCCCTTCCCTGGATAAACCTGTGTTTCTAGCCGTAAGGAGCGGAGTGGCTTTGAAGTGGGAATATTCTGAGATGTGGGTGAGTGGCTGTGATCACATGTAAGCTAAAAAGGCTCCTGAATGGGTATATAGGACAAAGCTATAGATATTTATTTATTCTTAAACTGTATTTGTGGAGTATATGCTGTATAATTTTCTAATAAAATATATGTGTTTCTAAAAGACAGGCTCCTAAGAGACCCCAAGGAGCCATTAATCGCGGATTATCAGGAAACACTTCGTCTCGGGCCTCGGAGGGGCTGAAGGTCATAGGAATCATGCTATTCTGGAGCTGGACTGCCATTAAAATGAAATATTGAGTAAGCTGTTTAACTCCTGCTGATATTTTCGTAATCTATCTATCTATCTATTGCCAGACGCCTCAATCCCGTTTGGGGTGGCCACAAACAAATCGCCTCCAAGTCGCCCTGTCCCCCGCCATTTCACTGCCCTGCTCCCAACTCACACCCCCCTCTCTCATATACCTCTCCACCCCATCCCTCCATCTCATCCTCGGCCTCCCCCTCCCTCTTCCCCCCTCCACCTCACTCACATACACTCTCTTCGTCAGTCTCTCACCCTCCATCCTCTCCACATGGCCAAACCACCTCAGTGTGTTCCTCATAACGCTTCCTATCACATCCACATCCACACCACAACGCTCCTTTATATCCTCATTCGTCAGCCTGTCTCTCCACGTGACTCCACAGGCTCCTCTTAAATAACTCATTTCCACTGCTCTCACTCTTGACTTGTGTCCTTCCAACAATGTCCAAGCTTCACTTCCGTACATTAGAGTTGGTATCACAATACTGTCATGTAGTAACTTTTTCACTTCCATGCTCACTTCCCTGTTTCTATCACTGCTTTCAAGGAACCAGCAACCTTTCTTCCCTGCTGTACCCTTTCAAGCACTTCACCCTCCAAACCTCCATCCTTACTCATCACACTACCCAAATACTTAAACGTACTCACATTTTCCAATTCCTCACCATCTAACCTCGCTGTACATTCACTAACTTCACCTCTCTCAAAGACCATCACTTTACTCTTCCCTACATTCACCTTTAGGTTCCGTTTCTTACACACTCTCTCAAACTCATCCACCAAGCCTTGCAGCTCCCCTTCGTCTTCACTCAACAACACAGTATCATCTGCAAACAACAGTACAGGGAGTTTCCAAACACTATCCTCTCTCACCAGGGCCACTCCAACATCCACTACCCTACCTTGTACCTCTTTTATTACCCCATCCATGTACAGATTGAACAACCATGGAGACATGACACATCCCTGTTTCAAACCAACTTTCAAAGAGAAAAATTCACTTAGTTCACCATCCACACGCACTGCAGCCTTTGCACCATCGTACATACTCTTCACAGCATTCAACAACTTCCCATCTACTCCATATATTCTTAACACTTTCCACAATCCTTGTCTATCCACCCTGTCATATGCTTTCTCCAAATCCATGAAAGCCGCATACAACTTCTTTCCCTTCTGTAGAAACTTTTCCACTAAAGATCTAAGAATGAATATCTGATCTACACAACCTCTTCCCTTCCTAAAGCCTCCCTGTTCTTCTCCAACTAATTTCTCTGTTCTTTCTCTAACTCTGTCTATAAGTATCCTACCATACACTTTTCCTATTATACTAAGAAGACAAATGCCCCTATGATTACCACACACTTCTTTTTCCCCTTTTCCTTTGTACAAGGGAATAATTATACCTGACTTCCAATCCTCCGGGACTCTACCTTCCTCCCAGGCCAATCTGCACATCTTCCACATCCATTCTACTACTATCTCTCCCCCATGCTTCAGCATTTCACCACACACTCCATCAATTCCTGGGGCTTTCCCCAATTTAACTTTCTTCATTGCTTCCACAACTTCTATCCTACTGATTTCTTCCTGTAATCATTTTGTTTTTTCAATAACTGTTGAAAACTATGTACTTCAGGTAGATCTTCAGAAATTCTTCCCGATTTTAATCCTTTCAAAGTACAACCTAGCCAGATGCTCATGGCCAGCAACCTGGCCATCCTACACAACCTTGTCTCCTCCAAATACAGGAAATCATGGTTTCGATAAGGGTGGAACTTACTGTTCGATATTTTCTATTGATGCACAGTGTTTTGGCCCATTGTTTTCAGTGCCTAGAGCTACATCCACTGAGAGATAGCATAAGAAAATAAATGACATCTCTGTCATAAATTACTAACGATCCTACGTCTAACCTCATACCCTTATACTCTCTGTCTTATCACTCCACCTCGATTTTGGTCTACTATTTCTTCTGAAATACTTTCCAAGACGATGCCTCACGTTCCTTTCCCTGTATATATAATTGCAAATCCTGTCGCTAGATTTGGTGCTAAAGATCTTAAATTGACTCGAGCACTTAGGCAGGACATATTTATTAACATATGCAGTCAACAAAGACACATACCGTACATAATGTTTTAATCCAACGGTAAATACTCACGAACATAAAATGACCTTAAATGTGAGAATAATTGAACAAAATTGATGATACATATAATTAAATATCACGGACAAACGTTGTACTCGAGTTCAAAGATTGGTGCGGAAATAAATTGACCTCAGATGTGTGGGAATAGCTATAACCTGGATTTGACTCAGTTCTTGAGAAACATCACACACACACACACACACACACACACACACACACACACACACACACACACACACACACACACACACACACACGCAAAGATGACCAAAAACTACTCTCACTCCATAATAAAACCACACCCAACCCAACTCGACACAAACATGCGGAAACTCATTTGCGTAGCCAAACACGAGCGGGAGTATACAAAGAGCAATATTTACTGTAGGCTGGTGCGCGACTACAACTGCAGTAACTAGTACGTGGGTGTACCTGGCCAGTGGGAAGGGACATTAGATAACTCGTCATGAATATTCACTGACAATTACAGTCATTACCGTGGTCTTGCGTAGCTTTGTCTTTTTTTCCAGTGTTCGCAAACCGCCACACCACCACCACTTGTTTGCCAGACTGCTGAAGCGTTTCGACTGTTGCGCATTCGGGAGTATAAGTTCCCTTTAATTCTTTAGTTCATGAGTATGTACATACTGCTTGTTTGTTCCGTGGGTTCACACACACACACACACACACACACACACACACACATAATAATGGTCTGCAAAATTCGTGATAGCAAATGTTTGACACATTCGTAAGAAACTTAAAACCACGTAGGCCTACACGAGATATAGTCGAATGGTCAGTTTCAAGATGTGAATTAGAGAGGATTTTTGTTTTTCTTGTGCTCTATGTGTGTGTGTGTGTGTGTGTGTGTGTGTGTGTGAGAGAGAGAGAGAGAGAGAGAGAGAGAGAGAGAGAGAGAAACAGTCGAACATCAACTGTAATCAGACTGCGCACAAAATACATCCTGTAAGTAATGTAAGTGTATCCATTACCTTCTCAAAGTTAAGATGAAGGAATGAAAACACACCCACACCCACGCATCCACACTCACACCCACACCCACATAGATAGATAGATAGATAGATAGATAGATAGAGATACAGCTTTGCATATAATAAATACCAAGATCTCCATATTATCCTAATAAACAGTTCTCTGATTCCATTACAGTGGGCCTTCAAATATCACATAGCGTATGTGAAACGATTTCCATTCCTCCTCAGTCGTCCGTCCAGAGTATACTCTTCTGTACAGTATTTCATATCAACCGGTGTTCCACAGTCCTTCTCTCTTGACTTTCTATCATACGAGTATACTGCATTTTATCGTTGTCTGATTCTGTCTTTCTCCCCATCCCAGTGTGTTTTCAAATGTATGAAACCGAACGTGTAATTATTTATATTCTTCAGTGCACCTTCCAGGGTATAATCTTTTGTACAGTATTCTAGATCAAGCAGTGTCCTGCAGTCTTTCTTATTTTACCTTCTGTCTTTTGCTCTAATCTGTCGTAATTTGATTCTGTTTATTCTCAATCCAAGCTGGCTTTTAGCCAATATTTTTACAATACAGTAGCTTTTAGTGGTGTCAGCCGGTCCATGACAGTTCACTCTCCAGTATACTTCAGATGTACTCTAGGTCATCTGTCCTTTGTTCCATTGCACAACCGCCATCATTATACAAGTATCTTTTCTACTACTCCTAGTCCCATTACAAGCCTACATCCTTTCACATTTTCCTGATATGACAACAGTCTTCTATTTCAGCTCAATATGTTCCGTTTTACATCTTCCCACATACGCATTTTTCGCTCTGTTTTCTGACTGACGGCCTCTGTCGCGTCATGGGGGTACAAGCGCATGTGAGGTGAACTGTCTGCTGGATTTAAAACTACGTGCATGTGTGTGAATGTGTTAATACTTTGTCCAGTCACAGCTGAATGAAAACGTATGTTGTTACTCTTGCTTAACCCTGGTCTGTCTGGCCATGCGAACTCGTCGTCCACGGGTAAGCAACTCCTTTTGCGGGTCTGTCCTACAAGTACTGTTCAGTACGGTACTGTACATAAGGTGTTGGGATCCGGCGCTCCCTTGTGATGGTCAGTGCCTTACCAGGGTCAAACCAGGATTCTTCCTATGGCGAGGTACACAGAAATATGAAGTGGAGTGGCTCCTGTGTTGACAGTGCGGCTGCTCCACCCAGGGTGCACAGCACCACCACGTGCAGTCTTCTCGCCGGCGCCTGAAGGCATGTGTCTGCGAGGGGTGTGGAGTGGTAGGCAGTGCTTGAAAAATGAACGGGAATTAGTTTTAATACAAAAATGGAAAATAGGCATATTCAGGTACCGATCATTTTCAAAGGCCTGGTCACATTGCATTAAAAGACTGGAGGCCATAGGCAGAGGAAAATGCAGACTGAGGAAGGCAGTTCCAGTGTTGACCTTATTGCATACATAAATACTTGAAGTTTTCGGCTAACTCTTGTATTACAAAGCTGGCCAAAGATGGAGTAAGAGTGAACTGCCAGACGGGTGCTATGTACTGGAGAAGAGATGAAAGCAGATATTTCAGAAGTGCAATAACCATTAAAACTGCGATAGTAAAGAGATAAATATGTAATGGTGCAGTGAAGAGAGACAGGCAGTGTCTATATGAAGGTGAGGTGATGTGACGATAATCGTCTCACACCACCCGGATTTGAAGAACTGTGTTCGGAGAGCCACCACTCACATATGGCAGCTGTACTCCAGAAAGGGAGTACAGCTGCCATATGTGAGTGGTGGCTCACATATGCCACCGTATTCCCTGCGTGTCGTAAAAGGCGACTAAAAGGGGCGGGGTGAGGGGACTAGGGACCCCCTCCTCTGTTTTGTAGTTCCTAAAAAGAGAGGCCAGAGAAAGGGATGGGGGATGGAGTTATCCCCGTACCCTGAAGATTGGGTCTATGAATGTGCGTGGATGTAGTACGATTGAGGCTAAAAGGGAGGAGATTGGGAGAATGTTTGTGAGAAGAAAGTTGGATGTGTTAGCTTTGAGTGAAACGAAGATGAAAGGGAAGGGGGAATCTATGTTTGGAAGTGTGAATGGAAGATTGTCAGGTGTTGATAGAGGAAGGGCAAGAGAAGGTGTGGCCTTGTTAGTGAGTCCGGAAGTTCAGCAATGTGTGAGTGAATGGAAGGAGGTGTCATCGAGACTGATGTGGGTGAAAGCGAAATTTGAACGTGAGTTGTGGGTGTTTGTGAGTGCATATGGGCCTGGTAGTGAAAGGGATGAACAAGAGAGGTAGTCTTTCTGGAATGATGTTGATGAGTGTCTGCAGAGTTTTGAAGCGAATGTGAATGTGGTAATGATGGGAGATCTGAATGCTAGAGTGGGAAATGTAGCAGTTGAAGGTGTAGTTGGTATGCATGGTGTGCCTGGAAGAAATGAAAATGGGGAACGAATGATAGCGATGTGTGTTGAGCGAGAGATGGTGATTGGGAATAAGCTGTTTGAGAAGAAAGATATTTATAAGTATACATGGGTGAGACAGGAGGGTGGAAGGGTTGTTGATAGAGCCTTGATGGACTATGTGGTTGTGTCTAGGAATGTAATAGGAAGATTGTTGGATGTGAGAGTTCTGAGAGGGGAGGGTGGAGGTATGTCTGACCACTACCTGGTGGAGGGAAAGTTAAGAGTAGGTAAGAGATGAATGAGAGCTAGGAGGGTTAGGTGTGGCAGGGAGGTTTTGAAAGTGAGTGAGTTGGATAAAAGAGAGAAAAAGATAGAGTATCAGGAGAAATTGAAAGATGAGTGGAACGCAGTGAAAGATCGGGAAAATGGCAGCGTGGAGGAGGAATGGCAGTTGTTTAAGAGTGCTGTGGTGGGGCATGCAGAAGAGGTGTGTGGTGTGAGACGTGTGGGTGGTGGTGTAAGAAAAGGAAGTGAATGGTGGTGCGAGGAAGTAAGTATGGCTGTGGCAGAGAAGAGACGTGCATATGAAGTGTGGCTGCAGAGGAAGGATGAGATGTCATATGAAAGGTATAAGGAGAAGAGGAATAGAGCGAGAAGGGCTGTGCGTGATGCTAAAGTGGCAGCAGATGAGAGGTGGGGTAGGCGGCTGACAGAGAATTTTCAGCAGAATAAGAAAATGTTTTGGAAGGAGGTGAAAAGGGTGCGAAAGGGAGAGTCTGGGAAGGAAGAACGAGTAAAAGCAGAGGATGGAAGGATGTTAATTGAGATGGATGCAGTAAGGAAGAGATGGGCAGAGTATTTTGAAAGATTGTTAAATGTAGAGGAGGAAAGGGTGGCTGAGATTGTGGCGGATGGAAGGGTGCAAGGAATAAATGTGTTGGGAGAGTTGAATGATTCTTTGATCACGAAGGAAGAAGTGGAGAAGGCAGTAAAGGAGATGAAAACAGGGAAAGCTGCAGGTATGGATGGGTGTGCTGTGGAATGCCTGAAGGGTGGTGGAGTGACTATTGTTGACTGGTTAGTAAGATTGTTGAATGTGTGCTTTGAGAAAGGTATGGTGCCAATTGACTGGGCAAGTGCTTGTGTGGTCCCGTTGTATAAAGGCAAGGGTGATAAGTATGAATGTACTAGCTTTAGGGGTATAAGTCTGTTGAGTGTTGTAGGTAAGGTGTATGGTAGAGTGTTAATTATGAGAGTTAGAGAGGGTACAGAGGGAGTGATTAGTGATGAGCAGTGTGGCTTTAGGAGAGGGAGGGATGTGTTGATCAGGTGTTTGCTGTGAGACAAGTGTGTGAAAAGTATTTAGCGAAAGGCAAGGATGTGTTTTGGGCATTTATGGATTTAGAGAAAGCGTATGATAGAATTGATAGGGAGGCTTTGTGGACTGTTTTAAGATTGTATGGACTTGATGGTAGGTTACTAAAAGGGGTGAAAAGTTTTTATGTAAATAGTAGAGCGTGTGTAAGAGTGGGAAATGCTGTGAGTGATTGGTTTCCTGTGAGAGTGGGGCTGCGACAGGGATGTGTGATGTCGCCTTGGTTGTTTAATATTTACATGGATGGTGTTGTAAGGGAGGTGAATGCAAGAGTTTTAGGTGGTCTGAGTCTGGTAAATGTTGATGGAGGAGAGTGGAATCTGAAGCAGCTGCTGTTTGCAGATGATACTGCACTGGTGACTGATTCAGAGGAGAGATTGAGACAGTTGGTAGAGGAGTTTGGAAGGGTGTGTGAAAGGAGGAAATTGAAAGTAAATGAGAATAAGAGTAAAGTGATGAAGTGTACGAGGTTGATAGATGGTAGGGGGATGAATATAGTTTTGAATGGTGAGTTGCTTGAGGAGGTAGATTGTTTTAAATATCTAGGGTCACATGTTGCTGTGGATGGAAGAATAGATGCAGAAGTGAAGTTTAGAATAAATGAAGTAGGAAAGGTGCTGGGAGGAATGAAAAAAGTGTTTAAATGTCGTTCGCTTAGAATGGATGTAAAGAGAAGGCTGTATGAGGGTGTTGTGGTACGACTGCATTATATGGGGCTGAAACATGGAATATGGGTGTAGCAGAGAGGAAAAGTTTGAATGTAATGGAGATGAGATGTCTGAGGAGTATGTGTGGAGTGACGCGTATGGATCAAAAGTGCGAAATGATGAAGTGCGAAGGAGAACTGGAGTTGTTCGGGAGATGGCTGGTAGAGTTGAGCAGAGGGTGTTGCAATGGTTTGGACATATGGAGAGAATGGATAATGAGCGATTGGTGAAAAAGATAACTAGATCTGATGTGAGAGGTGTAAGGCTGAGAGGAAGACCACGAATAGGATGGATGGACAGTGTGAAGAGAGCGCTGGATGCGAGAGGGATGTCTGTTGAGCAAGGAAGAGTGGCTGTGCGTGACAGAAATAAATGGAGAGAAATTGTGAATGAATAAGTGATGACGCAGCCCTGAGGGGATATTCTCCCGCATTTGGTCTGATCAGCTAGTCAGGTCAGGTGCGGGTAAGGGGATGGGTCTGTTATGATGTGGC
Organism: Coenobita brevimanus; assembly: GCF_032717465.1. Classification (NCBI taxonomy): domain Eukaryota; kingdom Metazoa; phylum Arthropoda; class Malacostraca; order Decapoda; family Coenobitidae; genus Coenobita; species Coenobita brevimanus. The sequence continues at coordinate 18,186,451 of NC_137053.1, read as the reverse complement.
AGGGGTAAACCAGTTCTGCTGTCGGGCCCTGCTGCGGATGTCACTGATTGCATTGCCCACTTGACCCTTGTGCGGTGTGGTGCGGTGAGGATCTGTCCGTTCTCCCCTTTGGGGCTAAGATGCAAATGAATGTGTTTGAATGGATGAGTAAATGGAGAGTGAGTCGTCCTGTCTCGGCTACCTCCCTTTCCTTGGGGGAAGCAGCCTAGGTATATAGACAGATAGACAAAGTCAACAGCTATGCAGGGATGAAGAACCCACGGAGTCAGCTTAGCACACTCAATCTCTTGGAAGTAGATTTTCCAAGTGAGGTAATGTGATATTTCCATGATAGTTTCCGAGATAATGAAACCCAAATAATATTGAAAGACGAACTGTTGAGATGAGTATTGTTGATTACACAGTATAACAGAAAAAAAAAAAAAACGAAAGCAAGAGTGGCCTTCCCTAAGGCAAGTTTATACTTAGATCACAGAAACACCCAATTTTGAGTGTGACCCACCAAAATCTTGTAAATGATCCAGCTTTATGTAACGCTATTTACCCCAACGTACTAGTGTGCTAAGTCACGAGTGGTTCCCATCTCGAGTGCGTCATTATCTTTTTGTGCAAAATTGTAATTTGATTTAGGTCATCGAATTTTTATTTCTTTTTACAGGTGACATTGATGTTACTTAAGCAATAATGCCTAGAGAAAGCAAAAATTCTCCAGACGCTTTTGTTATATATGCGGATCGCTGACACTGAAACAATATAAAAGATACTAGACTCCACACGTGAAGAAACTATATGAGCTGTACTTCGGATATAAAATTGGTGATCAGGACAAACGATCTGGCACCTCATATTTGCTGTGTCAGGTGCACAAGTTCACTTTCGGCATGAGTCAAAGACACCGGTCCTGGTCTCACATTTGGTGTGCCAAGGGTCTGGAGAGAACCGAAGAACCATTCGACTGACTGCTACTTCTGTTTAACAGATATCACAAGTAAGCATTCTTCCCTCTGTGTTCCTTGTTAGTCAGAAATTTCTCACAAGACATCTCATTTATTCTAAATACAAAATAAGTTCTATATGATGTTTTTCGCAACCGGAAGGGGAAAAAAAAAGTATTGTCTACCCACATCTTCAGTCTGCTTTTCGCCCTGTCAGGTATTCGAGTGATATACCTGTTCCTCAGCCACCATCTGAAATACCAAGCGATGACATGGACAGCTCGGTCGAACCAGGGTCACATGATTCCTCGTATGATACACAACCTGAAGCTGACAAGAAACCGCAGCTCATCACTCAGACTGAACTCAGTGATTTGGTCCGTGACCTAACCCTTGCTAAACAACAGAGCAAACTCCTAGCCTCCCGTCTGCAAGAATGGAATCTGTTGGATAGAGCTACACGGATTACAACATTCAGGAAGCGCTCGTCAGCCCTGTAGTAGTTCTACGGAATGGAAAACTAGCTTTGTTTTTGCAGTTATATCAGAGGACTCTTTGATGCTCTTGAACTGAGCTATGAACCAAACAACTGAAGGTTGATTATTGATGCATCTCTTTACAGTTTTACTGCACATTGGAAAGGCCATGTTATCCATTTCAGTTGCTCACTCAGTCATTTTAAAAGAGACATATGAAAATCTTTCCTTCATTCTAGATCGTATAAATTATAGTGAACATGAATGGCTTATTTGTGCAGATTTGAAAGTTGTGGCCATTCTTAATGGGTTACAAACCGGCTATACAAAATTTATGTGCTTTCTGTGCAAGTGGGACAGCCGAGCAAGATCAGAACATTATGTACGCTCAGCATGGCCACCTCGGGATTCACTGATACCCGGATCCCACAGTGTTATTCATGAACCACTAGTAAAGTAGGAAAAGATAATTTTGCCACCTCTCCATATAAAACGGGTCTTAAAGAAACAGTTTGCCAAAGCTCTGCAGCATCATAAGCCATGTTTTCGGTACCTCAAGGAGAAATTTCCCAAAATAAGTGATGCCAAAGTTAAAGAAGGCATATTTGTCTGCCCTCAGATTTGTCAACTTATGACTGACAAGGATTTTGAAATAATGTTGGATAAAACTCAGTTAGCTACATGGTGTGTATTCAAAGGTGTGTGCAATGGACTACTGGGAAAGCACAAAGAGGGCCAACGTAATGTTTTAATGGACGAACTAATCAAGTGTTACCAAGATCTTGGGTGCAACACGTCACTGAAGCTTCATTTTCTACATTCTCATCTGCCCTTTTTCCCAGAGAATGCAGGGAAAGTAAGTGACGAACACGAAGAGAGGTTTCATCAAGATACATCAATAATGGACAGCAGGTGCAAAGCGAAATGGAGTCCAGCCATGCTAGCCGATTTCTGGTGGAATGTGAAACGTGACCAACCAGAGACATCACAGAAACTCAGAAGTGAATACTAGTAAGTACAGAAACTCATTCTAAAATACTTGTTAAGTGCTTATTTTTTAATGGATATGGAATATTAACAAGGATGACATTTCATTTGGCAATGACAGTATAATTATTAAATTTTTTGTAGTTTGAATGTATGAATGTTTAGCAGGCATATTACCAAAAATGCTGTGATGGGGTATTTGGCTATCAGATTCAGATTCAGCACACTTGAAATGATAATAAAATCCTAAAGAGGACTATGTTTTTTTCTTGACTCTGCAATTTTTTATACATTGTTATTAAATAATACAACTGCAAAAGATTTTAGTAAAGCCAGAGGTGTATGAACTGAATATTTAATGCTTTACAAACAACAAGGTTTCTTTAATTCCACTCAGAAATATTAACCTAGAGAAAAATGGAGTGTACCATAATCTCATCTCATGTTTGTTGACGTAACTACTGTGGCGGACGCCGTGAAAAATGGATGAAGGGTGGAGTCATCAGCGTATGAGTAGACAGAGTTGGAGCTGTACCTCTGAAGATCATAGCTGAATAGAAGGATGTGAGTTGGTGACAGGACAAAACCCTAAGAAACGTCACTGTTGATGGCTATAATGAAGAGTGGCCGTCTACAACGGCAGTTGTAAAACGACCAGAAAGGAAGATAATGACAGACATAATGATAGAATCTGTGGTTTTCCATGTGGCTCCTGTTCTTCTCAACAGAGTGTTTCACAAGCCAATAAACACGAGGACTTTGACCTTTCTTGTGTATTTGCATTCCAATAATGGTTATACTAAAGAAGTATATTCCAACAATTCTAACCCCTTTATTTAATGTAAATGATAGTACTTGGATGGATGACCGCCTGGGAACACCAGATGCTGTTGGCATAACATTCTCCCTACGTGTCAAGTGGGGTTGGTGGAGGATTAGTGCCCCTCCCTGTAAAACAATTAACTCTGAGCCCTTGTCCACCCCGTTTGGGATACATGGCGTCTGGCAATGAATGAATGAATGAATATTTTCAATATATAAACATGGAAACAAAAGTGATTATACTATAATAACGAGTTCCGTAACATAAAGACTCACTAATACAAAACTACCCAACACTAGAGGCGCAGGGACGCTGAATTTAGTCACTAATATCTCTGATTTCGAAGCAGATATTCTTATTCTTTAGCAACAAGTCATCACTTCTGTGGTCTCTCATTTTGTTCCATTCATGCATCAGTACTGTTATGGCTCACCCTTAAACAGACACTTATAAAGTACGGAAGTCGTTCTCTCCCCCCCACATACAGACTTCCTGACGGTACAGGTGCATAGGCCAACTTCCTGATTATTACACCGCTTAGACCGGCTGTCATTACGTACAGTGATCATTCAATCTGTGAGTACTACATTCTCGTCTCTCTCATTCGTCAGGGTTTGCGGGGACTTATGGTGAAATATTTTCAGTGGGTGCAATAATACTTCTGGTGAACACACACACACACACACACACACACACACACACACACACACACACACACACACACACGCACGCACGCGCGCGCGGGCTTTTGCTTCAAGGTTTTTCAGTGGGTGTCTAAGATTTGATTCAGTTTAAGCAAACTGTCTCATATCAATGCTATTCCCCCTACATGTTTCTTTGATTTCAGTTGAATATGAGAGAGAGAGAGAGAGAGAGAGAGAGAGAGAGAGAGAGAGAGAGAGACTCGATAGTCCTTTGAATCCTATTTCACAGAGACTATATTGAATAGTCCTTTGAATCCTATTTCACAGTGTAGAAGTATGACATTTACATAAGTAATCGTAAAAATCTTAGCACATTTGTTTCATTTTTCATGTTAGGATAAAGTCGACATAGCCATATATAGATCCACTGGATTATATCTACATTTAACTAGTCTTTCGTGTCTCCAGTTACTGTCATTCTTCGAGTATCACTGATCCGTAGTCAGTTCTACATTTTGTGTTAGTGTGAGGTTCGGCACTGTGACCTTTCGTCCAGGAAGGGTACAGATGGCAAGAATACCATTCACTGCTAGCGTCTTTGGAAATTCTGAACGGGGCAGTACCATGCAACGTGGTTCCTGTGAGTCATGGCCATTGTCTTTGCTCGGGAGTTTACTGGAGGATAATGTGAATAAGAGTTCTGAAGAGCAGATGCCCTCTGAGCAGTTAATATTAGAGTCACCTGCTACCCAACCTTGGTGACATAATATAGTGAGGAAGCTTATGTTTTGTGTCCAGTGGCTTCCAGTCGATAGAAACTGAAGATGCCAGCGACCCCAGATGGGATATTTGGGATCGATTCTGCCTCGTATCTCTTCACCTTTAATGTGTTACCTGCATTCAGGTTTTACCTGACCTAAATGAGAGCTTCAGGAGAAGAAAGAGATAGGAGTGGTGGCTAGATAGGAAGAGCCTTCATGAGGAGGAAAGGTACTAAATTCCTTCAAACTGACTGTGTATTATTATCAGCTGCCTAGTGAGGTGATAATGTAATCAACTGCATGTGTGTGCATGTATGTGTGTCTGTGTGAGGCCGTTCCCAAATTTTCTCAGAATCAAATGGGAAAATTGTGTCCAAACTTTGTGGGCAGTGTCCTGAGATATATGGTTAGTTTGTTAATAATTTTGGCGAAGCTGCAATGATATGTTTCCGGTTGCCAGAGGATTTTGCATATATATATATATATATATATATATATATATATTAGACCGGGTCGAAAAACCTAACTTGTAAATTATAAATTGTAATACCAAAGAAAAGTTGATCCATAATAAAAGTATCATGTATGCAAAATACTGGTGTAATCTATGTTCATATAGAGGTGGCGCCAGTCTCGTCAATATCTCGCCATTAGCTGAATCTGGCGCATCAGTGCCGTCGTGGGAGTCTTATATAGTAGGTTAGACTTTGTATTTCGTGTTTTTCGTATTTGTTTTTGTTTTTTAATCATCTATTCTTCGCACTCATATTATTTTTGTCCAATTTCAGGTATTAATGCTTAACAGCTAAATATTTCGCAAACTACAAATATGGCTCACACAACTCGGTCTGCCTTAACTCATGATATTTTTGGCACATTAGGAACTACTGGTGACTAGCAACTTCCAGCGAAGTGGGATGTGAAAAGACACTTACTTTTTTGCTGAAACAGAACAATCAAAAGTGTCAGTGAAGGAAATAGCGAAGAATCTTGGATTAGAACCTCAGTGTCTTTGGGAAAAAGCTTCAGTTCCTTGTATTCATCTAACAAGAATTACACAGCTGGGTTTGGACAACCATTCTAAGTACAAGGTCCTAGTGAAAAACCAGGGGAAAGACTACTACAACAAACAGCTTGAAAACTATAAAACTCAAATGCAGAAGGAGATATTTAATATATCCTGTTGCAAATGTAAATCCTTCGAAGAGGGAAAGTGTTCAAAGAAAAGAAAGATGCCAGTAAGTGAGAGATCCCTTCAGATCAATGAGGAAATAGACAGATGTACAGTACATAGGAAAAGTGGATAAAAAAAGAAACAAAAATCCTGCCACAAAGAGCAAAAGGAAAAAAGGATGCAGAGAACTAAAAGGTGAAAGCTTGCCATTCTATTTGTCTGAAAGGTCAGTGGGATGGTGGAAATGAGCGATACTGATGATAGTCTAGAAAATGATGGTACTGATGAAACATACTGTCTGAATGTAGAAAAAAGAAAGAGGAAAAATAAGATATCACGAACGCGAATCAACTGTGAACTGGTTGCAATAGAAGCTGATCGATTCGGTGTGAGTGATAAAGATGCTGTTTCAATTGCCACTTCCTCACTGGTGGGTGCTGGACTTGCTTCTCCTAAAAACAAGAATTTAGTTATAGACAAGTCAAAAGTAAGGCGTGACCGAAAATCAGGCAGAGAAAGACTTCAGCATATAGAAAAGGAAGACATAACAGCACTGTATTTTGATGGAAATACAGACAAAACATTAATATTGGAAGAGAAAAAAGATGAAAATGGTTGTCTGTCCATTCATCAAGTGAGCAAATTTGAGGAACACTATTTCACTAGTTAAAGAGCCAGGCTCTGAATACCTTGATCATCTAACTCCTGATGGGGAAACAGCAGCTACTATTTCTGAGTGCTTGGTGAACTGTGGGCTGAAGACTGAGATGCTTGTTGCAACAGGGTGTGATGGAACACCTGTTCACACAGGGACAAAGGGGGGAGCAATAAAATTGATTGATGACTTTCTTAACCGTCCTTTGCAGTGGCTTATATGTTTGTTACATTTCAATGAATTTCCATTTCGGTATATATTTAAACATTTGGATGGTGAAATCTCAGGGCCCACAGCATTGAAAGGAAAGATTGGGAAGATGATAGGAGAAACAGTTAGTAACCTCCCTGTGGTAAATTCTTTACCAATCCCAGTAGATGATACAAAGAAGTTTCAGTAGACCTATTCAGAGCCATATTTAAGTAAGGATCGAAAATATATTCTGCTTATATGGTATGCAGTGTCATGTGGAAAATTTCCTGCATCATTCTCTACAGTTGAACCAGGCCCATTAGCACATTCAAAACGGCTGACAGTATGTGCAAGAATTTTGAGACTGCATTGCTCAGTACCTCTTCCTTCCGAACCTTTGATAACATTAGCCAAATATTTTGATGATTGTACACATTCCGACCTGGTTTGAGATTAAGAAAAATCCTTCTTGCGTCAATGGCCCAAAGCATCTATTCAGTGCTGTTACCAAGATCAAATATATGAAAGATGAATGTTTGGGAGCATATAAGGCTGCTACCCAGGCCATTCAAACAAATGCTTTCTATGCCCATCCGGAAAAACATGCTTTTGGGTTTGGCATTTGATGAAGATATTGACATCAGAAGAGATGCTGTGAAGAAAGTTCTAGGAGCAAGAAACAACCCGAGACAAGAAAGAAGACAGTTCGAAGGACCAGATATAAATTTGGGGGCAGATCATTATACTCAAATGATCAGCTGGGATGTGGTGGATAATACAGAACCACCACTCCTCAAGAATTTGACTGATGTTGAACTTCATGGTTTGGTTGAAAGTCCTAAACTTGTGGAAAAAGCTGTGTCCAAAGTATCCTTGCGATACTCAGTCAGTTGAACTCATAATAAAGCTTGTAATTGAAGCATCTGCAAAAATTTATGGTTACAGAAACGGAGATGGGTGTATAAGAAACATACTTAAATCAAGAAAAATAATGCCAGCATTCGAATCAAAGAAGGATTTCAAAGCAGAGAAAATCTGGCCCAGTTTAAAGGAAGGGTGGATGGGATGGGTAGGTGTGGAACTCCATTTGCAGACACCTCCTCATGGTGAGTTCTGAGTAGTGCACAATCACAGTAGCTAGCTAAGGGCTGCATAATAGTGTC